>NC_042493.1:50522803-50629790 GCF_005508785.2 Acyrthosiphon pisum
TTTAAAAAAAAAAATCGTCTTCTTCTCACGATTACTTCCATTGCTCGAATTACCACCGCTGCTACAATCCGCCATTTGAAGACGTCTGTTGGGGACTGCGATCGTAGAAAGCGATCTCCCTGCAGTCGTATTATACGCCCTATATGCACATGTATAATATAATGACATTACAAATTACAACAGGTACACTTTGTGCCGGAAAGCCCGACGATCGTGCATAATAATTAATACTATGTAATGATAATACGCTCGTTATTTGAATCACGCGGTCGTCGTACCTCGCTCATCGGTTGAGTACAAATAATACATACCATAATATATATATATATATATATAGGTACATTATATGATATTTATGACGTATACGGTTGGCCAAACGTTTCCGGATCGCACGCCTGAACGATCTCTCCCCTCGGCCCGCCAATACGACGCCTATCGCATACACTCATCTCTGGCGGCATTCGAATAATATAATTCCTACACCTACCGCTCTCCTCTGTCGGTCGAAACGTATGACTGCGGCCTAACCGGAAAATTACCGATACGCGCGGCAGGCGCAAAACAAATCACGCGCCTCCCCTAAGCCCTCGCCAGCACAACCCACCACCCGCACACCCGCACTCACACGCAACACCACCGGCCGACCGGCGAGCGGACCGTTCTCGGGGCCGCCCGGGAAACACGGGCAATCGAGTGGGTCATATCAGCCGGCAATAATTAAGGACTGGATTTAATTATAGATAAGCCAGGTGTATGGTGCCCACGACCTAACCCACCCCACGGAGGACTCTCCCCGGACTCGGCCGACACGGTGTGTGTGACGTATGCCGAACGTCTGCCACGGTCACCGACCCACCACCGCCATAAATAAACGCGCGTATTCATCATACGTATATACACGTCGTATAATAATAATAATAATAATTGGTGGGTAGGTATATATACATACGCTCATTAAAATTAATTTTCCGTTCTCTTATCTCGAAAACGGCGATCATCCCTGTCCCCAAACGCCACTGCCGCGTGCATATATACTATATATATATATATATATATACAGCCCCGTGTAATAATAATTATTAACCTCCGACACTGACACACACCGACGACCCGCGACCACTGCCGTCGGTCTTCGTCGGCCAACGGGCAGGTAGTGTATTTAAATCATCGCTTTTTATCCGCGTCCGACGACTACGATGCACGCGCGGCACGATACGGTGACGAGGACGAGTGCGGGTGGGTTTTATGAAATATACAGAAGGCGTATTAAAATATTATAGTACCTACCCAAGTAGTGTGCGTATAAATATTATAATTCGTATATATATGTGTCAGAGTTTTAATAATATAACACCTCGTGTAATGAGCACTGCCCGGCATAAAGGCAACTACGTTATAAAACGCCATTTCGACGCCGATAAACCGGACCGATAACGCTCGGCCATCGTTAATAGTAGACTGCTGCAATTTGTATTCATGATAAGAATAATAATTATTTAAATTGTGCTGGTGTGCGTACATCACACCCGGCAATTCCGAAAAACCAAAAGCACCCGAAGAAGACTTGTCTACGTTCGATGATTATAATAACAATAAAATGATTATGACCATTAAATAATATTATTCTAGTTTCAACACCTTCGCGATAGTCGTGTCAGACTTGTCCGCCCGAATCTACTCGACTAACCAACACACTCCCCGTTTTGTTATAAAGTAAAACAATAAAAATTGTCATGTTTACGGAGATTAAAAATTGACGGACGCGTTTCAGTAAAAAAAAAATATTGTAAGCTATTTACACCACGAATCATAAAAACCCCGTTTTTATTATCCGATTAATATGTTTAAATCAATACTGACTAATTTGTAACTTTCTTTGAAAAAACAGAGAAAAAATTTGTAAAAAAAAAATTATTTATAATTTTTGTTAAACCAAAACGAGTGTTTAAATATTGTTGGACTCTTCATTAACATAATATATAGTTTTAATTTTTACACTCAAAGTGATTGAATACCGATAATAATTACTCACAATTGAGGACAAAATGCAGCATACCTTCTGAATAATGAATATTATATAACCCCATTGTTAGAGCGTTGAATTTAAAATCTATAGATTCAGACATTTTTTGGCTAGTCTTGGAAAACATTTCCGGTACCTTCTATAAACCAGAGCCTAAGTTTTTTATAACTCGAAATCATATCAAAGTCAGCATAGTAATAATATGTTTGATAAGGATGAAGGGATAACCTAAGCATCCTTAAACTTGAAAGAATTCAAATCAGCATAAAAACACTATTTCAACTATAATAAAATATACAAATCAGACAGCGATCGGACGTTTTGGTGACAGTCTTGACACTCACACACCTTACCATAGAATATATTTTAATTTGTGAAAACAAATGACAACCGTATAATAGAGTGGGCAGATATATTTTTTTGTATTCACTACAATAGGTAACACGCAGGAATAATAATTTTTATAACAGCTAGCAACGTTTGTCACCATCGTTTTCTAAAAGTTTTGACAAATTATTATAACTGGACAACAACAGTTATGAGTTATGAAAAAAGGACAAATTCAACCAGAAAATAATTATAAAGCGGTTTACCAGTTTTTACGGTAGACATACCACGAGGTCAGTACAACCGCAAAGTCCTTTGGTTGAGGGGAAACTTGTGTTGAGATAAGTGCAAATGGAAAGTTTTTAAAACAGGTGCTCTGCGTGAATATATTATAATAAACAAATATAAAACTTTTTATTATACTTTAAACAAATTACCAACATACTTTATGTACATATTTATATTTATTATATTACAATTTACATAGGTAGTAGGTATGCACGAACATGTTATTAAGCTTCTTAAATTTGTATAATTCAATTATTTCATACAATATCGTTAAAATATAAACATAGTAAATTAAATCATAGATACGTTTATTTCCTTTGTTTCATAATATGATAATAGTCATGAAATCTGAAGGATTGAGCTAATATTTTTTAGGCAATATAAATAGAATAAATAAAATTAGAAATGAGAAAAGATATGAGAAAATTAATTTAAAAAAAAAAAAAGGTGGGTAAGTGGATGTCGCTCTGCTGTACAGTATGTTAGAAGTGGGTCACTGTATAATGGACAGCATTAAATTTGAATTCAATGATATAATATCACTGTATAAGAAAAACGATTCTGAGCGGAGACGGTATATCAGTCTATGTATTAGACATATAATATATACTTATCTATGGTATTAAAAAAAATTGACCTATAATAAATTCCAAATTAATCATATCATAATATCTATTAGGTACTTATAAGTTATAACGCGTTATACATCAACAAAAAACCGTGGTAAAATCATAGATATATAATAGTATACTTTAGAAGTTTCAAGTACCCACGAATAATATTATACAATCACAACAAAATAACTAAAATAGTTATCCTAGGTTTTTAATATGTAATTTCGTCCAAATTTGTACTTAAAATGACTATAAAAATAAACTGTGCATATGTATTTTTTAGATTTTTTGGTAACAGAATAAATTACTTACGTGAAATCTTGTTTTAAATTTTCAATTCTTAGATATAAAATTTGAACATTTTATACATTTTTAAATAATTTTCAAAATAATTATTAAATTTGAAATTTGAAAAATTTTGTCAACATTTCAACTTCAAATGCTTATAAAAAAAATGTGTGCCTATGTATTTTTAATATTTTAAAATTGCTATTGTAACACTATATCAGGAGCCTTGCATTAAATTTTCACGCATTTTTACCCAACAAATAAAATTTTATTGATATTTATAGAAAAAAAAAATTAAAAAAATTGAAAAATGACAATGTCCGTAAGCAGCTCAAAATAAGAGTCAAGTTATTTTCAAATTTTTATCGTGTATAGAAAATTTTAATATAAACATTCAGTGAAATTTTCAAGTATCTACAGTCATTCGTTTAAAGTTACACCAAAAACCAAAATCAATTTTCTCCAAAACAGATTTTGCGTAAAAATTCCCGTTTTTCCTTAATTTTTCTTTTGTTTTTCACGGCGCTTTTGAAAACTATTGGAAAAATTTTACTTTTGACCACCCAAAGTACCAACTAGATTCACTTTCCTATCAGAAAAGGTACTGTTGAAGAAAATCCAAGCACTTTTACTGTCCTTAAAGGTGATGACAGACACAAAATAAAAAAAAAACAAAAAAAAAACACGCATCATTGTAAAATCAATACATTCATCGTTACACTCAGAATCTAAAATAAAGAAAATGTCTAAAATATATTATAATATGTAGATAATGTGATATCATAATAATACCACATTTTTAGTTATTTAACCTTAATTATTGTGTAAACATTAAACAGTTTAATATACAGTATTACAATTATTTTCACGGATACATTAATTGTAGCATTGCAAATGTGTCGCCAAGTTATTTGATACTTGACCATACGAAATTCTAATGGTTGCCAATCACCATATAATATGATTAAAATCATTATAAAATTTCAAAATAAACTATAACTATAATTGTATTACCTAATTTAATTAGTTGTGTTTACATACTTAATGTTTTTTTCGCTGTTAAAATAAATTAAAAACCTTTTAACTGGTAGACAAGCTGACATTTTAAATCAAAATTCATCAACTTATATATCAAATCGATCCATTTATTTTTTTTTTTTTTTTAAAGAGCAACTTCATTCTCTGTGTAATACTTTATACTAACGTCATGTCAATTATTTTTAAAAATTGCCATTAGTGCAGTTGATTCTACCAAACCTATTACATCAAAACTGAAACTGAACAATTATTATCAAAATAATTCAATTTCAAACATTCGCTCATCTATTTTTAAAAACATTGAAAAAAAAATATTATCATTTTATTTTTTGGTACTTTGTATTTACCTAACATTTGATTCAGTAATATTTGTATCCATCAGATAAATACTATGTCTATAACTCTATTAAACTGATTCAGTATTACTGACTGCTTTGGAATTTAACCATGTTCGTAAATACAGTTATTACTATCATGTTATCATGTTTAAATAATAATATAATATAATATCTAGGTATGTATGTAATATTATGTATAAACAAAATCATATCTCTATAACGACTTTTATTTTCAAAACGATGATGCTATTGATTTTTAAAGATTTTTTTTTGTAGCTGTTTGATATTCCATTTCTTAATTTCATTTTTTTTTTTTTTTTTTGTACTGAAGACTTTCTATTTAGTATTTTATAAAAAAATTAAAATTTCAATTATCTCGATAGTCCCCGGAAATGTTATGGTAACCTGCGTAAAAAATGCTGCGATACATTATGTTATATAGTCGACTTCCATCTCTAAAATCAATTTTTCGTCAATTCAGTGATGCGATCCAACCAGTTAATTATCATACTCATAGTCAGTATTTAACGTATTCGGGACATACATTAAAATAAATAATTATCGGCTTTGAAATTTTGTAAGAAATGATATGAAATGCGTGTTTAAGTTAAAACTACTTGTAGTTGGTTACTTAGTTAATTTTTTTTGTATTCACACTGATCCAATGTTAAATGTCTGTAAGCATTATATATATATATATATATTATATCTTATAATGGTTATGTGATTCTTTTAATTTTTAGGTCCGTCATCATTATTAAAACAAAAATTGTGTGACGGAAAAAAAACTAAAAAAAAAACAAATCTGTGATCAAAATCGTAGAAATACGGGCAGGTGACAGCCGTAAAAATGCACGTTTTCATATTTCTAATTTTTTAGCCATAAAATAAATTCAAAATACAAAATACTCAATCATTTAAACCGATCATAGTAGTTTTAAACTTAATATTCCACTTGCCTATACTTAAAATTTCAATTGTTATTAATTAAATTATAGGTCTTCATATTTTTATATCATAACAATAACGATTGTTGCTAAACGATGCAGGTTATAATATTTTTCGAATATACACAAATCAATTTAAAATTTTAATTAAGATGTTATACTATCTTATCAATTGTTAAACGTATATACTACATTTTAATTAAAACATTTCAGTGTATACCTATATATTGTATTATAAGCATTTTTAAATGGAATTTTTTTGGAATTAAGATAACTAGATTAGTAAAAACCAACACTATTATTATGTAAAATACAATCAGCTAGGTAATTAATTTTTGTGATGATCGTTATTCAACTAATAATGATAAATATCATACAGTGCTGCCAAATACTTATAAAAGCTATATATTTCATAGGTAGTCATCGTACGTATATATATTTTTAAAACAGAGATTATTGAGTCAAACGGTTGTGTTATAAGAATACTTGAACAATTGATTAGGTGGGTATAGGTAATCGTTATTAAAATCGTATGCTTTTGTATTTCCAGCACGAAAAGCCTCAACTACTGTACTTGAATAGTATTATTCAAATAATATTTATTAGTATTCAGTAAAAGTTAGTAGCGACGGGTTTGGTGATCTGAATAACAGAATACTGCAACGTACAGACACGACTTATCTAAATAAATGTTCTGACAATTTTCGGACGAGAACCAAATGGAAAAAAGGTCCGGTAAAATCCCCCGGGGCGATCGACATTTATAATCGCATAAATAATAATAAAATTACAACAATAATAAAGTCGAATACATTACAACAAACAAGTCCACCCGTCGCCGTCGCGTCGTCGTTAGTCGGTGTAAAATTGGCTCCAGCCGAAATTCACCCATTGTTCACCCCACAGGTCATCAGGCCGATTCGGTCGAACACAATATAATATAGTATTTTCTTAAGAGGGATAATATGCATTATTTGTTTAGTCCATTATTATTCCAGTGTACGCTTATATATGAGTATAATATTATATGGTTAGATATTGGAGCGCATAATACAGTTTTGGGGCACCTATTCACACCAAGTGCACAGGAAATACACCATTTGCATAGAGAAAATCGAATTAATTATCATCCCGCAAGCATATAATAATATATATCTATGTGTACAAGCCTCATAAATATTTATACAGAATGTCTCACCGCGTCGTGTGTCGTCCCGGTAAGTAACTTTTTTTGTAATATTAGGTTTTTAAACAATTATTGTCGCTGTGCTGTCATTAAAATACAGAGGGCCATGATACGATTGAATACGACAATAAATTAACTAAAACATCATCATTATTTTCGTAAATTATAATAATATTATCTAAGTACGAGATGGCCAATGTGCATAATATATAGAACTAATCTGTGTGACATTTTCCAAGTTAAATGTTACTAATTTCCGTTGAGTATTATAGTTAAAATTGAAATAACGAGGCGAGTTTTTAGTATTTTAAACGGTTGACGGCAGATGAGTGAGACGCGGTTCAATAATATTATTATAATGCGCTCGGACAAAAAATGTGAAGCACATTGCTCGATAATGATATTGATGTCACGGTGGTAATCGTTCGTATCGATTTGCGTAGAGTAACAGGTATTTATTATTAATATGACAAATAAACAGCTTGATATAAGTACGTGAATATAATAATACCTACAATATTGTTGATGTAACAAATGGGGCCATAGTAGACTGTTTGATATTATTACTATTATTTTTATTATTATTATTATTATTATTATTATTCAAGAAATTATTAAAATACATTGGAGCGTTGCTAAATTACTATATATTTGTGCATTATCAATGAGCGAAGATCTTTTCTATCCTTTACTCGTGTATAAGATTGCAGGATCCTTTGAAAGGGGAATATAATTTAAAATACATATTTTAGAGCATTATTGTTAAGAGGAAGATGGCATAATAATAATAATAATAATAATGATAATGATAATACCTCGTTTAAACAAGTCTTTGTGTGTGTATTTGTATTGTTAAACTTAACAATGTCTATTAAAAAAAAAAAAAAAAACAATCTAATGATAAAAATAGTTTTAATATTGTATTAGTATTATGTTTATAAAAATAGTAATATTTAGTTAAAAACCTAAATCTGTAGTACAATAAAATTGTATAATAAATAGTTTGTTGAAAAATAACCAACATTTTGATTATTAGAAATATATACATAATATTTGTAATATTGTAATATGTCATAATATCGATTTGTTTTTCATCGTTTGAATAATATCAAAATTTAAAACGTCAGTATACAATTTATTATTTATCATTTTTTTTTTAAGGTAATTTAATACGCTATACAACAATGGATAATCCTAATTGTATTACGAAAATGTACAGGTACCTACATACATATTATGAATAGTTTAAGTCAACGGATCGTAAGAGCTTAACGTGCTTTCGGTGGAACCAGATGAGACAATGGGGATTTTATATAAAATAAAATAAAAATATTAAATCCATTCGGTTCCTATAATTCCATTCCACACTTGTGTTATTTGTATTTCATCACTATACTTATTATTTCTTGTAGAATCAAAATCAAATACCTACAAAAAAATATATACCCACAAATCATACGGGTAATGAGTTTAAAACATATTTTCATAATACTCGATGATGATTAAAAATATAAAGTAAAATATTGGTTTCCCTTTGTACCCATATTATTTTATATGCGAAAAAATAAAAATACAGCACACATATCATAATATAATATTATAGTTATTGCACACACACACACACACACACACACGCACGCACATCTAATGTATTAAATGATTTCTACATTTATTTAATCATAATATAAATGGGCGATATTAATGAAGGTACACACACATCGTAGGTATATGGTATCTTATGTACATATTATAATTATTATGATCGAGTTGCATGTCCGTCCTCAAAGGATTTCTTCGTATTTGCCATGCACGAGACAAGCGGTAAGCATAAAACTAATAGTGGGTATATAATAATATTGTATATTATAATAATATACACATCGCGTGATGGATCATTCATATTCTGCTAGTGAGTATTATACTTTATTTATGTAAATATTTGAAAATTTCAAAGTGAACCGCTATCACCATCGTGTAAATGTAAATCAATTACTACCTATATACGTATATATATATTACATAAACGTAGGTACACGATTTGTATATTATTTTTGAAATCCCTTTTTTCCACCGAAAATAATTATATTTTACACAGCACCAGGACCGGAAAGTTAAGTGTTTTTTTTTTTCGTAACAAATTCCGATCAACATCCGAAACTACAATATTATATATTAAAATTTTATAATGTATACTTAATAATATACAATATCGTAGACGACGCTTAGTGTTTGTTTGGCGCGTGGTGTGTACAAAAAATGTAAACGTTTAGGTACACACACACGCATATAGGACGTGGGTGGGTATACACAGATGTGTTTTTTTTCATAGTCGGAATTAACTGATTTAGCAATAAAAACGCGGTCGTCGGATTTCGTGTTTAATGTATACAATTGAATTACGATCGCGTTACAGCGGCACCGAACGGCACAACGTGACGGCAGTCGAAGCGGATGGAAAATAAACGTAAACCAACCAAGTTGCTAACAATATTGCGACGATATTTCATCGAGTGTCCTGTGTTACGACATCACTCGCAATAAAAAGCTCCTACAGTCAAATCGTGTACAATAATAGTTTGATCAATCTGGTACACTCCGCGAGACGTGTTCTTACATCCATAAAAATCGTATTATTTTCAAAACATTTATATTCAAATCTATTTTACAATTTCCGTCGCGTGCGACTACCTCGCGTTCAACACGCGTATGAATATTATAGAACGCAAAATTGTATTTTGAAAATTAAAAATAAAGTTAACTTACGGCGGTGACATCGGAAAATACATTTTATTATTATTACCAGTTTTTATTTTTAATCCCATAACGAACCCTGCAATGTGATAGAAGCCTAGGATATTTTTATAAAAAAACAATTTTAAATGTTTATCAATACAGAGGTAAATTTGCTAAAATGTGAATAATATTATGACCTATTCAATAAGTCAATTTTGTTTGTACAAATTATATTTAAAACATAGCCCATCAGCTCACAGATGCCGCAAGTGTCGTCTCAAATAATTTGGTCGTTATGGCTGCTATTCGCATACTTAAGTCACCTATTATAGCCGTAGAATAGTAAAATTTTACTCTTGGAAAAGTATCAGTGGTTTATTATCGTCTAATAATTTTTGGTTTAGTGTAGATCTTTTAGTATGTTTTTTAAAAATGTAAGTCGATCGTAAATAAAATAATGGTAAAAAATAAAAAGTTATAGTTGTAACTCGTAATATTAATCGAATCTGCAGTAACTCAACCATTAAATAGTCAAAGCTCTTTTAAGAGCATTAAATATTTAATATTAAACTAGTGTCATAGTTTCTACTCTTCACTTTGTTACGTCTAATCTAATGATCGGTGAAAATTACAATTTTTATCTGGTGTTATCATTTCCCCCGTGTTAAGAAAATCGCCAAAAATAGATAATGGAATGAAAAAAGTTGTGTGTGTCACGTATACATTTTTCCATTTTTCCAAATCACCATTTATTTAAAATTAAAAAAACTGCCACATTTGGAGCTCCTTCTATTTCCGAACTATCTGAATATAACTAACACGTGTCTACGTAAGACGACCCAACTATATCTAAGGATTTCTGCTTGCTTCGCTCAGAATATTAAAAATGTGTAAATACATTTCAACACAAAACATAAAATATGTATGCTACATTGTGACTGATAGTGAGAATCGGAATCATACTTAAGTCTGAGGATTTCAGGATGACTATAATAATATTACGTTATGGTATCGAACAATACAAGCATATTATATTATTCAATGTTTAAGACGAACGTGTTTTAAGGTTATTGTTTTACATTTAAACGCAAATTGCCTATGTTGTCGTAATGTCCTATCCGACATCTAAGTCGTATTATTTACAGAACGATTCACTAAGCATGCTAGCCCCATTTTTTCTCGGCTAATGCAGTTATTCAAAAATCAAAATTGATTTAACTTTGTGTAGTAAAGATAATATTATGTCTATGATAATGGGTTTATAAGATATAGAATACTCTTTAAGTAGTTCAAAAAATCTTAAGAGTTTTACAATATGGTTTTTGATTAACTTAGACATTTTAGAAATTCCTAAAGTATAGAAATTCAAAAAATATGATTTTGAATACATAAATTATTAAAGTAAAAAATGAGCATGCTTGGTGAATCATCCAATACGTTTTATTATTTTAACCAGACGTAACATTGTAAATCTTCGAGTGTAATATAATAATAATAATATTATGTATGGTATTAGCAATCACGTGAGATCCATAAAGTATATATAAATGACTACCGGGAATTATTATTATCATTACATAATAATATTGTTATATTATCAGCTCCATTTGTTTAACATATTATTATGCATTTACAGTACATACATGTTATTACATATAATAACAATGCACACCGACGTCCAAGATAAATACTCAGATTTGTAAATACACATGATACACCTATAATACTATAATACATTTCGGTGCTCGCTCGTGGTCGGTTTTGCACATATTATTTGATTAAACCGACCTTATTGACTTTTGTATAACATTCCGTCGAGATCGTGTTTAATACCTATATTATGTGTGTGTGTGTGTGTGTACTTAAACAGCGTTTACGGAATATTTGCTATTTGGCCATCGACAGTCGTGTTTTCTGCACCGGTTTAATGGTCCAGGAAAAACGGTTTTCGGTCGGGTGTGATAATAAGAAACCTAGCTGGGAAAGTGTATTATGGGTGGTATGGGCTCAATTTCCTCCAAATATCAGATTATACAGTTCTCCTTTGGAAAAATAAAGGTACTGTTCATATTCCTACACACGAATTGTTCGATTAGGATCATGCGATACCAGTTTCGTTCTAAATATTGAAATCATAATATATTTTTTTTTTATATATTAAAATTATTTTTTATTTATTTGTAATATACAACAAGGTTTTTATAATTATAATTTTTTGTAACTATTTGTATTCTACTAGAACAATATTGTTGGTGATAAAATAATAAGTATAATAATAATCTTATTTTTATTCTGGTGGAAGATGGACAGTGGAAAAAATCAGTTAAAATTTGTTTGTTTTTTTATTTTTTTTTTTTGGAAGAAAAAGATCAGTGGTTGTTAAATTGATACATCCTTTGGTATGCCATCTGTACTCGAGGTTTCGCCACGATGGAGAGGGGTGAAACAATTATTTCAAATCAAAAATTAAGAACGCAACCGCTGCATATAATGCATTAGTGCGTGCATCACACACCACATTAGGAATGACAGCAGACGTGGGTCAAACAAACTTGGATCTCCATCGCGGATGCTCTTGGTGCTCATTATTTTATCATATAGGTATATATAACGCAACTTTGTGCTTTTCAAGCGGTACTGATAACTTTTAACGGTAGCTAAGGCAGTTAATATATTATGGGTTGTACTACATGGGCACACTGTTTCCAATGTTAGATTTAAAAATCGCCCAAATAGACACACTCTACGGAAAAATATGGCACGCCATGATGTTCTAATTTAGACTCGGGTCTTTTGTCTGCACCGTGATATTATAATTGGCTTATATTGTTATATATATATATATTTGTAAGCGCATATATTTGGTTGCCGTTACGACACTTTCTCCAGTGTAAAAATTATTAAAACGTGTACGAATATAATACAATATTATACTTAAGCGCTGTTTACACATTATTGTAAACACATAACCTAGTGCTGTTGTTGTTCAAATGTTATTATATATATATTGTTATACCCCCTTAAGTTAACTAAGTAAGAGTTATGAAATGGGAATATCCGAGTTCGGTATATATGTATACGTGTTTAGTATTTGTCTGTAATATATCACGCCGGTGTAAACCTGTGACCTTCACAGAGCCACATAAATAATTTAACCAAATAACTTCACCCTCAGTCCCTCGCCACCCCTCACAGTTCGCTCAAACCAACGCCGCCACGACCTCCACCGACGTCCCCTCCATCGTCCACTGGGTCTCCTAATGAAGGATTTAGTACGATTGTTTACTTACCTTCTATATCATCAAACCAAGAGTTGCAATTATTCTGAGTCCTTGTTCTCTCCGCCATTCTTTAGGCCGTTCTCTTAATACAACTTTCCTCGTAACAATATAGCGTCGGGAACTCGAACGTGCGCGCTAATTAACGGGACTGCGGACATTCGTCGTCATTACTCGCCCATTTTTCTTACACGTGTCGATATAAACTTGATTATTAAAATATAATATGCATAAAGCAGAGTTAAATAGTTTTACGAAAATAAAAAGCCAACAACGAACGGAAATAATAAACAAAACCGTGCAGCGGGCACTAAAATATTCACCCTCGTTATAACGATGAAGTGACATTTCAGAGAGGTTATACGTACATGCCCGATTCAAATTCGAAAAATATACTTATAGAGCAATATTTATTCATCATTGACGATCGAACGATTTAAATTTGAACATTCCGTCCAACTCGCTGACCAAATATTTGAGTAAAAAGTATATTACGTTAACTATAGAACATAATAATAGTTACATTTTTAGTATTCTGACTACTTTAACCATTGTCATTGAGACATTTTTCGCACTACTTGGAAAACGTGAATTTCTACTTTTTTAAAATCGGCTTGTGTACATAAATTAGTAATCATTGTTCAATCCCAATTTCTTGCTTTTTCCGTGACATAAATACGACAGATATCGTGGTGGTTGGTACACCTACGCTTTATACTTCAGCAATTTTTGACCCGATGTTGTCGACCTTCTTTATAAGGTCACCAAATAATATTTTTTTATGGTCACCAACTCAATTTGATATACCTAACCTATATTATGCATTTGCATTAGAAAAATATTTGGAAGTGTCATGGAAAAATGTAATTTCTAATTCACGGGGGGTCGTCACTATACATATTGCTACCCAAAAAAACCTTTTCTTAGAACACGTCCACTACTGTAGTTGGCATATAAAATAAATTATATAATACTGTTAACCTGTGCAACTGTAGTTATCATACAAAGTATTGTACATAAATATTGGTACACCGATAAATCTGTACTTAGCCCATGTGTTAGGGTACTGTTCAATTTTTATGGGCAATGAAAGAGAAATTATGGATCCCCTAGCTCGGTAAACTACGATTATGTTCTTTTCTGCTTTATTTAATACTTGACTATAATTACGAGTATTTAATTTGAGTAGAATAATTATACTAACAACATTTTTTTTTTTTAAATACATTTTCAAATGTTTTAAATATTGCAATTTATAAGTTAACAGAATACTGTACACTATACATTACTGCATAGCACTCATAGTACAAACAACTTACATAATATGTTACGAATGAATAATGTAATGTAATTGTGCAATATTAAATTATTATTCAATTAAAAATATAGGTAATTACTATATCTAAAAAAAATAAAACTGATTTACAGGACATTCATTAAATTTTTCATGATTTTAAATAATTATTTTGATAAGCCAATAACCTATATTAATTTTGTAGATTAAAAAAAATAACTGTATAATAATTAAACAATATTGAACATTGATACGTCCATAATTTATGAGATAATATTATAGAGAGTTTTACACAGGTAGGCCGATGTATATTTTTATATTAACAGCAAAAATAAACGATAGTTTAATATTACTTTAATAATTATACCTAGTTGTCAGTAATACAACTCCATAAAAAATTCGTAAGGATCGCCTGCAGTGTGTACGAACTAAATTAGTAGAAAACCTATTGTCTATCTAGAGTTGGTTATTCAATCAAATTATTGCAATTTTTTTCTTTGATATTTTACCATCATAAAAGTTACGTGCTGAATTTTCTACTGGAAAACAGTGTACTTTGACCTGTGCAGAATATTATTCAAGCGAGTTGTCCAAAAAATAATCGTGTAAAGTATATATGGACCGGGAACTGGATCGTTATACATTGCCCGCCGCAACGCTTATACATATTATATTCGAATATAAAATACGTAGACCAAACATTAATTTCGAGTCTAAAACAATTTTGATTTCCAAACGGTCATCGCAAAGTACAAATATGATATTATGATGACAATAATGATGGATGGGGGGAGGGGGGGGGGCGGGAGCTACTCTTTTCTAAAGCTCACCGGATCCACCACCCGTCTCCTGTTCCATCGCCATTGGTACGGGACTATATAATATTATTATATCCGTCAACGTCACTCGGAACCACCGGCGGAACGGCCCCGAAAATAAAACCTTTCGGCGCTAATGGACGGGACGTGACCTGTAACTTGTGGCGACTGTGGCAGACACAGAGTGTCCGAATTAGGGGCTGACGGTGCAACCGTAATAATTGGGCCAAACACATACCACTAACATTACCACTATACCGACTCCAATTCGTTTTCCACGATATAGTCTACCATAGGTTCGAAATGCCGTTAGGTAAGTTATAATATTGTATGAGTTGTAGGCACCAACTCGAAAGTATGTGTACTGACACAATCACGCACGAGTGACGATATAATATTATTGTAAATATTTAAAATCCCTCATTTATATAATCACCGTGCCGAATATCGGCTAAGACGTTAATAATTAATATGCTATATTATTATTATTATTATTATAGGGACTTATTAAATGTATAGTCACGACTCGCGAATTTTATAGGTAGGTGGCGTCTATTAAGCTAATTCGTGTGCAGACGACGAACAAGGCGTGTGACATAAACTTTTACGAAATTGAGTTTTTTTCACTTTATAAAATGGATATGAATCATCAAAATATCGTAATACGTCGCGAGTTATGATTATTGCATTAATCAATTATTTTTGTTGTATTTACTATAATATAATTCGTACATTATATTGTACAATACATTTGATAACATTAATAAACATAAAACAACGTCTCGATAGTCGTGATAACGTGTGAAAATGATTGAAAAGAAGAATGTTGAACAATCGATTGATCTTTATTAAATATTGTGCGATTGTTACACACATACACACCCACACACATGTCTGTTTAGTATTTACCTCTCATACATTGGCCGTCCATTGAATAGCACCAATAATGTACTATTACTGTTTAATAAAATTTCCGTTTCAACAACAGCCTAACACTCATCGTGCTCGTAATATAATATCACAAACGTTCATGTCGCGTGCGGCGGCGTTGGAAAAGAAACGCGACACGCTTAAATAAATTCAGCAGCGACTAGAAAACCACGAAAATATTATCACAATAATAATGTGTAGAAAAAACGACGCGGGTAAGTACGGCCTCCGCAAACTTGGTAATATTATATTTATTTAAAAAAAAAACCCCCGAAATCGTTTCGAAAGTTATCGTGAAAAATAGCGGCGCAAATAAGCTGGCCTGCACCGTGTCGTTGTACACGCGCTTTTCGGCACTACAAAACTAGCCGAAGAAAACTTTATGTTGATTTTTTTTATTATCATTTGATTAGTCCACACACGTGCGTGAAACACCACCCGTGCACTGATAATGTACAACAACAATATAATATTATATTATTATAATTCATCGCCAACAATGCAGATGCTACAACAGGAAAACTTTTAAGGTTACCTATACCTACCAGTATATTATTATAATTTATGTTTTGGTGGCATATTATATGGGTAAATGACGTTATTATATAAACACTAACCGGGTATGATCGCAAAACGACTTTATTTTTTTATACTGTTTCTCATCTGTGTTGTTCATTTTATACCATTTACGTTTTTCGTGAAAATCAAGCAGTGTTATATATATTATTATTATATTTTTTCACGGTCGTATTTTAATTACTTATGTCGTACTGTCGTAGTAAATGTTCAGTAATTATTAGTTTATAATAATTTTAAAACCAAACTATTTGTGTGGTGAGCCGCCGATAAATCGATTTGAATCTGCCACTAAACGTTAATATTAATTACTTTATTTCCATCGTGTAATTATTATAAACGTACGGAATATTATACTATATTTAATTAAAATGTTCATCGAATTGCTTATGCATACAAAACTCAATAAATATTACTGATCAGTGATATCGGTGACCTATGCAATATGACGTGTAATATTTTGTTTTATTTAATATACGAATACGTGGGCGTTCTATATAATACGACGTTGAGTTTGGTCTGACCATAAAATATTCGAAAAATAAAAATTGATATACCACCGTGTATTATTATCGTGCATCCTTAATACCCATATTGTACTAAATTCCACTCAAAACCGATTACTTATTGTATTTCCTTGTACCGATGCATGTGTGGTTCAACTAAAATACGAATCAAGTACTTATACTTTAGTACCTATACCTACCTAAAGTGATGCATATAAAGGCCATAGAATATCATATTTATTAAATATTATAAAAAATCGTGATCAAAATGTGCAGTTTTGGTAATGATATAATACACATATTTTTTTTGTCGATTAAACACTTTATAAACTGATAAAAATATTTCGATTAATCTAGTGGAAAAGTAAACTACAAATTTTAAACACATCGATTAGGATAATTATAAAATTCGTTTAGAGATCAAATCGAAAGTCGTTGTCGATTTGAGATATTATTATTATTAACATCCAGTTTCAAAAATACTTTACACGATTAATAATTAATACAACAATTCAACGTGCAATTAGTTAAATAAATATAATCATTTCAATTTGGTTATTGGATCAAAATTAAAATCAAAATTGACCAACTCGTTACACGACTATTAGGCAAGTGGCATATTATCAAACTGTTATTAACATAATATTTCTGAATTTTTTTTTTCATATAGGTACCGTTCCCACGAGATGTACGCACTACACACGCCCGTTCGGAAAACTCCTCATTTTCGTATACATGCAACTTTTTAATAATAATTAGTATTTTATACGATGCTTTTTAGTATAGCCTACTTCTCCTCTTTTGACTACTAGTAAAAAGAAAAAACGTGTCTGTACGGGACGCACTGCGTTCAAAGACTATTCTGTAAATACCAAATGTTCGCAAAACAGGGGTACACCAAAAAAAAACAAAGTTGTGGCTCATTCGCAAAATACAGCATTTAAAACATTGTAAGTAATCGAGTTTAATTATTATAATCCAATAGATTTGTCACATGTCCAGCGATCAGAATTCAAAACAATATTATAATAACATTGTAAAGGGTAATGAGTAATAGTATAACTGAGTATACCCTGTTATTGTCGACACTCGGTGTATAAGCTCCTGCAGGACGTACAGGGTACATAAAAATCATTAATTTCATTAGTCATTATCGTAACTCTACGACGTAAGATATTATAGGCACTATGTATACATGTATACATAAGATGACAAATCAGCATAATTACCGACATCAAAGTGAACGGTCCGTGCGCCGTTCTGCAGCGAACGAACGGTGAGCATATATATATATATATATTTTATACATATTAATGTATATGAACATTACTGTGATAAATTGCCTTCCTCGAGGGGACGTCGTCGGTCCGCCGTGCATGTTCGCAATAATTATTATTATCGAAATAAACAAATAATGTCATAACGTACCTGAAACAAACAAAATGAATATATATTAAACTAAAGTACTAATTTCGTCTGAGCACCGTATTATTATTATATACATAGGCACTATAAATACACCTATTAAAAGCACATGTATAAAACATTAATGTCATATTATTATTATTATTATTATTATTGCGTACGTATGTAGTACAACTGCAGTCCTGTGATAATGACGTCATGAATCAATATTTCCCGTGCCATTAAAAACATACAGGTCCGTATGGGTATTTATGTATAATAATTTTTATTTCATAATAAGTAGGTACCATAATAATAATATAATATATAATCATTTTATAACGGCGGCGTAAACTCAGCATATTATACGATGGTACATCGTCGAAATGTATATTATTTCGTTCGATATTGAGATGAATAGGTACCTAGTTATTAATATAATTTTAGAGGTACAAGTGTGTTACGTTATAACATTAATAAGCGGTGCATAAAATGTATCAAACTTTTATACCACACCGGTATCATTTATTATTGATATGGCATTAAAAATTTTGATTTTATATATATTTTTTTTAATGATGGCATATAATCTTGTAGTGCACTATCGTGCAATTTACAACAGTTGGAAAACTTTTTGGTTCGACGGTTGTTCGTTGAGTATAATATACTCTGGATATATTATTTAGAATGATTCAAGGTGCATAAATCTAATATATTATCATATACTCATGGTACGTAATAACTAGGAAACTACTCGTTCAAATTTTCACTTAGATGTATCTAAATTATGTCATAAAAAATCATCTTCTGAATGATTTTAAGTAAAACACTGTTTTTCTCATTTGAAAAACACGAGTCTGTATCGGCACGATAAATCAAAAACAGAAAGTCTTAAGTTATTTAATTAAATAAGAAGTGTTTGCAATCACTGCACTATATTGAAGAAGCAAAAAGGTGGCGAATCACCCTGTATAGTATATACAATATTATAACCAATCGACTTCCAAACCACGTTGTAGAGTTAAACATTTAACTTTTAATACCACTGAGCGTTTCGGGATGGCATAGAATACTTGATAAAAGAAAAATGTGTGCTTCAGGAAGTCGTATTTTCACGAGTCCCAAAAACGTATAATATACAGTTGTATCGGTTTGGGCATAATAGATAATATATTATTATTATCAAATGACGATTACTTCACAAAACACCATCGAATCATTATTACGCAAAACATAATATAATTATATAGGCACTATATATTATAATGTATAGGTATAAATAAAATATTGTATTTTCGAAGCATTTCGTAATAACATTATATATTTTTCAAGAAATCGTTATAAACAGTATAATGTAATTATTCATAATAATATATTACCATACGCGTTACTCTTAATATCATAAGTTCGTATTATATTATTGTATGCTTTTTCTGTGTTTATCGTGAATATTGTCCGCGGTGAAGTTCGAAAAAACGTATCTCACCGAGAACAAAATTTATCGTTTAAATAAAAATACAATGATAATATAGTAAAAAATATACGATGCATGGCTAATTCAATTTTTCTGCTATCCATTGCGCGAGTAAATAAAAATATCATAATACCTACAGATAAAACTGCCCCCAACAGGGGTATTGGAATGCATGGGTGATTCACCAACCTTGTTAACCCTCATTTTTTCCTTTGGCGATGAATTTATTTAAATATTGAATTTCTTACAACATTTAAGGAGTGCTTTATAACGGTACCAACTCTTTTTTATTGTACAATATATTTTAAATCTGACGAAATTTTTTTGTAAACAAAAATATAAACTGATTGGTGAATCGCTCTGTATATGATATATGTTGTGCACAGTGTCACAGCAGTGTACCGAATAATAATATTATGTACCAACGAAATATCGATTGTTATTTACGATCGTGGGGTTTTTCCATTCTCGGTTTTTCGTTTGAACATGATAATATTCGTGACTTTGAAAAATTGCCAGTAACTTGGCTGTTACTAAAAAATAAAACGACGACGCGCGTTTACGTTTATATTAGAGTATGCCACTTAAATGGGCTGCCGAACGAGTGCCCAAATTGCGGTAATTGCAGTATTCACGCGTTATATTTCGTTGTTTGCAAGACGTATGTCTTTCGCGAGCGTGTAAATATTCGAAATTTATGTAAATTTAGCTGTCACGCACATCAAGTCCTCCGCCCACCGTCGCACAGCAGCCGTCGAATGGCTTCCGAAAAGCGCACCATAGCTATGTAAAATATTATATAATATAACGTACGTTTCGTTTTCATTTTGTCACGACCAATTGCAAGCGGCTGTACCGCGTACACAATTTATGTATAATAATATGAAACGCATTATATATGTATTATTTATATACACATATTATATGTACGGTTATGTAAAGGGTGTTGCGCGTTTCGAGAATTTTCCGAATGACTGGTTTTCTCCCGGCCAGTTCAACTGCACCCTCGCCACACACAATCCGTGTCTTGGCATATTTCGATACACCCTTTCCAAACGTTGATCTATGTATAGAGGACGAACTCCAACCCCGAATCGACTGTGTGCGGTGAATGCAGCTTTTCGTGTGCCCATCACTGATAGGTTCAAGCTGCCACACTAGTTGCGGTCAAACGGTGGTGTGGTGGTGTAGGATAAGTGGATATACCCTTCCCCACATGAAGTTACTATCGAATAGTGCATTTTAAAAAATCAGCTGCATCCCCCTCGTGAAATAATCATTTGACCGCAACGCTGTATCACATTATAGGTGGGGGATGATGGCATAGAATGAAGAAGTATTATACTGCAGGCGAATATTGGCATAGTATAAATTCATATTTTGTTCGCGATAAAATAATGCGTATTCAATAACGCGCGTGTTCAACTGTAATAAAAACATTGTGTGCGTTGAAAGTTATATAATAGTTTGGGGGGGGGGGGGCGTTTGCAGGACTAAGTCGGCGGCGGACCCACAACCGTCGAGTGTTATATTTATTTCGGGTGTGTACTCTCCCGATAATAATATTTTCCACGTCCGCTTCGGCGTACGCACCATCGTCCCAACACCGTTCGTATTATATCTGACGTTGACAATGTGTCGCGGAAAACCCTGTCGTTTTCTTTCGTGTGGGGTTAAACAAGTATAAGACGTACTCACACCAGCCCCCTTCCCCACCAAAACTCACGGCAATCCATCTCGACCCCCCCCCCCCCCGCCTATACTGCAATCAACAGCCACAGCCGTAATTATATTATTATTATTATATAGGTACCAACGCGTATTACGATAGCTTTAATATCAATCATATTTTTATCACGACGTTTGCTCGGCAATATACTATATATAATGTGATATTATATATACCCATCGTATTTTCGTTTATCTTTTTCGCAGGTGTGTTCCACGTGTATACGGCGATATAGGTGCCTGTACTTACACTCTGCAGGACGTGCGGCTGCCGATGACGTTCGATGAAAAGTGCCGGGTAATCGTTTGTTGGCTTGGGCTATCGATTGGCGCTGCGTGTGTGCCACGCCGATATCCCGCCCGGAAAAACAGAAAGCTCACCCGGCTGCTTCAGTATTATAGGTATATAGTCGCCGCACGCACGCACACACTCGCGTGTACGTAATGATAGATTCTATATTTTCAAGTGAAGCCTTTTTTATATTTAGTTGTATTGTGTCTGAGTATGTGGGGGTTGGAAAACGACATTTAATTTCCTATTATAGATAAATGTCGGTATTTTATTTTATTTTTTTTGGCACTCGGTGGACTCCGCTCGGTATTATATGGGCGATGACTTCCGGCGCGCGCGCGCGCACACACACATACACTTAGTTGTGCACAGAGGGTGGTGGTTTACGGTGTCTTTTTTAACAGTACAGGTTTTTTAAGTTTTTTTTCTCCAAATCCTCTTCGGAAAAAAACATTATGTAAAGACGACTTAGGGACAAGCTCTTTTTCGAGCTCTTGGCTTCCGGTGGTGACCGGATCGATAGGAGACATTACGCATTCCGTATAATATTCAACGCACGTTGTCAATATTATGTCTACGTAAATAATGTATGACGTACCACTGCCGTCTCGACGTCGCAGCGGGCCAGCGTGCGCCCTATGTAAGCGTGTGTGTGTTATGTTTTTCTGCAATACAGGTATATACACAATACACACACACGTCCGCTCGTGTATCTAAGTTATATTATATACTCTAAGACTATACCCCTCTGCACGTTTGACTTTACATATAGTAGGACGCGAGTCTGTTTAAATTGCATTTGCAATACTACCTACAACCTAATACTGTGAACGCAAAGGAATTCATTTTTTTTTTCTTTCAGTCCCCGCGGACGGTGACGACGATATTCGATTAGCAATTATAATACGCAGTACACTGTCACCGTCTGTCAAAGTGTTCAGAATTCTTTCTTCCTTTAAATAATATAATGTTATACACTAATATTCGTCAATACACAATACGCATTTTACACTCGTCATGACGCCGCAAAATGTTACCGCAAGATATATTTTTTATGTTTAGGTATATTGATGTCAACGATCCATAAACGATTTCGTAACGTCACTACATAGCACCCCGGGGTTGTTGATAAAACTACAATTTCCACACATTCGCAGAAAAGTAAATTAAAAGCGAATTAATCCATCAGGACTCGTGGTTTGCTTTTAAATCACTTTTCAGTTCCAATGTAAATTAATTCATAATAATAAAGTCAGTAAATGTACCAAAAGTACAACTCACGAGCTATTATGTAAACGACAATAAATAGGTACTTACTATATTATTTTGTTCAATGACAGTATGCCACTATCAGAATTTAAATTTTTATAAAAAAATAAAATCCTCAGAAAATATAATTATATTTTTAGATACAGGTAATATAATATTATTATTAAACTCCTTCAACACGATGGCTCGTACATTTTATTTGTGAAATCGTATCGAAAAAGTATAATTAAATCGAATGTCTTTTATAGAGTTTTCCGCAATAAAATTAATCTTATCGCTGTAAATTTATAGCATCGTTGTGCTTCATCGGTATAAGTATAATAGTTAATAGCCGATTAAAATGATTATCCGATCGTTGTACATTAAATATTATCAAGGAAATTAGTTAAAAAGTCGTCTGACAATTAATGAATAATACCCATAATGAGTCATAATTTTTCCACAGTTTAATCGCCGTTCGATAACTATTTGGCCGTGTCACTGTTGTAATAACGAATACAAATCTAATTTGATGAAAGCCATCGACGCCATTTAGACGGCATCGTCATATTTTGAAACCAAATTATGAAATCTCAAATGTGGTTAAAGGTCACATCCCCCTCACCCGTTTTGTCGAGTCAGTGCAGACGTGCACATAAATTGACAAGATAAAACACCTAATATAATATGTTGAGCTCAGGCGGTGGATACAGAGTATAGATTATAGACCCACTCAAAGCATCGACTGGATGGGGAGGGATGCTGGTCTCATAGGTATTCGCATTCGATTTCAGCACATGCGACTTAGGCTTGAAAATAACATTTGAAAATAGGTTTGGTGAATTGTGTTTCTTTTATTTATTATTTTGAGGGCAAGGATGGAATCTAAGCACCTTGCAATTTTGCCACTTTCCAAACCAGGCAGACCATAGCCACGGTATACTCTTATTTTTTTTAATAAAAACGTCATTGCAGTTTTAAACGATTTCCAACCAGCTGCAGAGTAGATGAGATCGGCGAATAGCGATGGTCAAAATTCGTTTTCGACGGTAGGTAAGAAAAAAATCATGTGGCTGGGATAGACGTGTATACGTCATACATTTAAGAGATAAGACACGTCATATGTTTCAGCTTGGGCGGTGGATTTACCCCCTCAAATCAAAGATGGTATGTCAGGGGAGGTGGATGCTGGTACTAAAGGTATATTTTCATTCGATTTCAGCACATCGGACTTAGACTTGAGAATAATATTTCAAAATAGGTTTAGAGAATTTTGTTTATTTTATTGTCATTATTTTATTATTTTTTTTTTTTGAGACCAAAGAAGTTGTCTAAACAGCTGCAATTTAAGGAATTTTAAGACCGTGCATATAGCGACAGTACAAGCATATGTATTTTAATATAAACGTCGATGTTTAAAACGATTTCTGACCAGCTCTTGAGTAGATGAGTTCGGCGAATAGCGATGGTCAAAATTCGTTTCCGACGGTAAAAAAAAATCTTATGCGTGATTCGGTGGGTGCGGGGTCGTGAAAATCTAAAATTCATCGTACGCCACTACCGCTGCTGTTGTCCTATTTGCAGTAAATGTTGTATATACGAATATAAAACAGTATACGGTGCTCATCGTCGTATTCGAATCTAAACGAACCTGCACAGCCGTTTAATACTTGTTTGCGGTGTAGGGCGCGTGTCGTCCGAGAATAGAATGACCCCTATCCTATACCAAACCCAGAACGGGCGGCAGTTAGGGTGGAAAATATCACCGAAACCGCCTACGTTTATCGAGAAAATCCGACCCGATCACGTGCAATTTCAGATTTTGGGTCAACGATGACCCGCGGCTGTGGCCAGACATATTTGGAATATTTTTGTATCTCGCAGTACCGTCGTCGGCGCTTATATAATAATATTATAATATTATATAATATATAATTCTACGTAAAATAAAATTGAAAATCCTAAGTTCTCAGACGTTACGTTTTTCGAATTTTTTAGTACTTTATAACACGTCCGCCATAGCTGCCGGCATCCAACATAATGGGTTTAAGAATAATAACTTTTCTGATGGTCTTAGTAAATTAGTAAATTATTTTTTGCACTTATTATCGCTAAATATATTGCACTACATGAATCATTTGTGTAATAGGTGAGTATAGTATGTCTGTTTAGTCTGTTGCCGATGGAAATTTTGTTTTTGAATTGGTTGCATGCGCACGGACCGTTGTTGACCACATATTTCACGGTCTGTGGAAAATGTGACACGCACTACTTTTTAAAATAATAATTATAGTAGGCGGATTGCGGTAGAAGAAAAAGACTATAATAAAACCGCCACTTTTGCACCGCCCATTTTTCATGACACCTTAGAAGAAAAGTCTAGAGTGGAAAATAATACAATGTTTATACATAAATGCGAAAGGTTAAAAATGGGCATTTATATCGATTTAAACGACAAATTTGTATAAATTAATTAATCAGCTACTATAGGTAATATAATTTTTGGAAAAATGAAAAATTAGTAAACTATTTTTTTTTTTTAAATAAATTACTGTATTATAATATTATATTATATAATCATAATAGTATGGTAATAAAATGTATATATTCTTCAGTAGACGGTGGTGATTGTCTCTCTCGAGGTGGATATAATGTTGGTGAGAGGAACAGAGGTAGACTTAGGGGCGGAATTTATAAATTGAATAATCGTTTAAGTTTGACAGTATAATAATATTATATACCTTCGCTGTACAGTTCATACAACGTTAATTTTCTATGTTAATTCTTACGGTTTTGAAAGAAAAAATATCGTTTTTAACTTAAGGTAGGTAGTTAGAATAATATTATATAGGTACTTTTAATATTTAAACACCGCCTCTCACTTTCTTATCGCGAGAGATCTAATTCACCGGACAGAACTATATCGTAAGTGGGTAAATGGATCACCCCGCGTACACATATTATAATTATTATAGACCCATCGTGGCAATCCTGGGGGGATGAGGAACACTGAGAAATACCCCCTAGGGTTTTAATTATGTTGGGCAAAACATTTATATAATAATGTAATAGTGTGTAATTTGTACGTTTTAGACCTATACCTATATGATACTATAATAATAATAATATATTAATGTTAAGAGTTTTCTTTATAAATATTGTAATTTTAAAAATTATTCCCTCTTCCCCTTCTCCAACCGTAGAAAAATGTCTTTGGCCTTCCCTGTGTAAACCGTGTCGTCTCAGATGTCTATAAATCGTCGGCTGCGGTGCAGAAGTCACAATAATTATGTATAATTCAGCCGCATGCACTATGATTTCCAACCATTACCAACTAATACATCAGCTATTATGTACAATTATAATAATATTATTTATCTCACCGCGACTGATAGGATTGTCCGTCTTCGTATATACACGAAGAAATGGTTTTCGAATGAAAAAATATTTCGTTTGTTTTTTTTTTTTTTATCAGACAGAAACCGAAAGCACCATCACGGAGATGGTTCATTTAGTTAACGGTCCACCGCCGACTTAATAACAACAATTTAGATGCTCATTGCATCGGTACAGCGCACGTATATAATATTATTATAACGTCTGTCCTGCACTGAGTGCAGTGGCCGCGCGGTGTGTCCCGTTGCGGGTGGGCAACGTCGATCGCGTTATTATGCCGAAACAAGTCTGGGAACGTATACGCACACACACAGACACATATAAATATATGGTAGGTATATAACATCGGGTAACGAAGAATAATTGGACGAGGGGACTTTGAACAATATAACACGCGGACGCGTGCAGTGATGGATGGTCATCGCGGGGCTGTGTGTATAGTGTATACGTCCCAGCGAAAGAAATTAGCCGACGATTAATCGTGATTACGGACGAAATATGGTTCTGCTGGACTCGTCAACGAGGAAATCGATCTCACGTATATAATAATATATTATTCTACACACTGATCAATATACACCGACATTACATAAACACAGAATTATTTTATATTATGTGGCGGTGCTTATTACCACGTGTATTTTGATCATCGCGTATAGGTAGCTACCATAGCTACCATGGGATCGGTACCAAAAGTTGATTCAAAACATATATACGATTGTCCGGAAACTGAATATTGTTTTAAACTTCCGACTGTTATATTATGGTCGTTAGTAATATGAAGGCGGTTTTTAATGATCGTCAAAACTAAAAGTGAACATTGCGGTTAAGAGTTATTGATATTTTTTTTTTTGTTCCTAGCAAAACTTAATGTAAACAAATAAACGATAATGTAAATAATTCTAGATAAGAACCTGAAAGTTATACAGATAGAACCACCTTTTGGTTGTTAATATATTTTCTCAAAACATATATAAAACTAGATTTATGTCTATCACTATGGTGTAATACTATAATAATATCACTATCTAAGTATAGGTAGCAAGTATCTTCCTACTTGTTTGGTATCATTAATTTATTTAATTTGGTTTATACACTATAGTTAAGGGGATTCGATATCGTAATTTTTCTGTTTTCGTCTAACACACGCGTCACATAGTATTTTAGACGTGTTTTTGCCAAACATACCAATTGATCAAATGTAGCGATAAGAATTCTGAAAACAGTTTGAATTCAACATCAAGTCTACTTGAAATCGACTTTCCCACGTTTTTGATTTTTTGATTTTAGCTTCTCCAAAAATTTAAATACAAAAATGTTCAAATACTCTTTTTTTATATGACTTTTTCTAAAATTTGGGAGATAATATCAAAAATGTGGGGAAGTCGATTTCAAGTAGACTTGATGACAAATTCAAATCTGTTTTCAGAATTCTTATCGCTTCATTAGATCAATTGGTACGTTTGGCAAAAAACACGTCTAAAATACTATGTCACGCGTGTGTAGACGAAAACAGAAAATCACGGTATCGAATCCCCTTAAGAACCAATTTACATATTATAGGTTATATTTAGACCTATATTAAGCAACTAATTCGTAAATTGTATTTATCTAGCACCTTTAAGTTATTTAAATAAATGTTATTCGTGAGCTTGAGTTATAAAGCATTTCTAATGTCTAAACATGACCTACAAAAAAAAACGGATTTTCAAAAAAAAAAAACAATTTATCCCACTTTGGTTCTGAGTCGATAGTATATAATATATACCCGAACTCCTTTGCTTACTCTGTTAAGTAAACTCCTCTTTGGGAATATCCTTTTTTCAGCATTATATGGCTGCATCGTTCTAACAATCACCAAATGCGACGGTTTTCGTCCAGTTTTTAAAAGATGGTCCTTTTCTATGTTATCTCTCCATATTATATTATATTTTCCTAAGAGAAAAATAAAATGTACGCGGAACAGACACAAAACATATTTATACAATTTTATATTGAAACCGAAGTTGCGGACAACAGTTTTCGTGTAATGAGCCGCCAAGTTCCGTCGAACAATAATTGTCAGCGACAAGCATGGTACATGTCGTATATTATATAATGCAATAATATTATGGACCCGCACGACGGTCACCCTTTCCAGGGTTTGAAAAAAATGCATTCACGTGAATGCATTCATTTTTCAATGAATGAATTCATGAGCTTTTTCAGTTTATAAATTATAAATTATAAATGAAAATGCATTCGCTTTACTAACGAATGTGAATGCAATAATGCATTCATCTACTCAAATCAATAAACAGCTGGAAATATTTTAGATTAAAAAAAACAATTTATGAATCTCCAGGCATCGCCATCAGCTGTCAAACATAACTAGATTTATAATACCTATATACAACCTATAATCACATAATGTACGTGTGGTACCTGCATGTGAAAAACATTCATAACTTATAAGAAAAAATAAATTCATAATTATTATTTATCATTTAGTATTTTAGTCTACGATTACGGTTAATGTGGTCATAAATTGTATATATTTGTAGAGCATTCATATTCAATTATTCTATTTTGAATGATAACAAACCTCGTTTAACAGGAATGAGTGAGTAATTTTCTTCAAAATATCTTTAATAATATAAAAATTATGAAAAAATTTACTTGGGTTTTTATGGTTAATCCAACATTTTTTGTGCCATTTTTGTTTATTTCTTATACAAATATTCAGACTACCCTTCAATCTATCCGCGTCCTGTAAAAATATTGAAACAAACACTAATATGTTTGAATATCTGAGTACTTACTAGATAGAACGAGTGATTGCAGAATAATAGTTTTAGCACTGTATTTTTCTAGCACGGTTTTTTTTGTTTTTCGTTCTTAAAATATTAATTCCACGAAAGTGGTCAAAATAATATTGGGGTTGTGATATTTGAATACAACCCTTTTAACGTGGCGTTAATGATACGTCATCGTAACGGTGTAGGGCGTAATGATTTCGACGTGTAATATTAGTATAACAATAATAGTCATTTATATTTTGCTTGTTAACAATGTGTTCCGAGCTGGGATATATTGACTTTGTTCATATATTATATTGTGCTAATATTATCATTATTATTATATATGCACATTACGCGTATTATGTATGCATAATATTAATACACGATATAAAAGGATGGTCTCTAATTTTATTAAAGAACTTCGGGATTAGTTGGCCGCAACGTCCCGATTTGAAATTATCCGAAACACTGATTAATTTGAATTCCCCGACAATATCCGTAATCCCTTTTAAACGTTAATAAATTTGAAACCGCTAACCAAATATTTTCCTAACCATAAGGGTTTTACAATTTGCAAAATGTACGTTATTTTAAATTCATTTAGAGCTTCTAATATCTCATATTATGTTGTCTGTTTTCGTCTTGTAACATCGTACCTACATGTAGTATTAATTCATGCAATAATGGGAAAGTTAACTATTATTTTTAAACGCATTGAGTTACCTTAATTTAAAAGTTAAATTTCCCACCCTTGAATAATATTTTTTTTTTTTTTTTTTTAAAAAAACCATCATAAATTACATAAGATACAAATATTACGTTAGGTTACATGGTTATCTATCTATTTTAAGCTTTTAGCTTGTGTTAGAGATAGAGAGTAATAATATTTAATTAATTAAGAGGTATACACAATAAATTATGTGAGTAGCACAGTAATGAATGATTGAACAATAGAAGTAATGAGGTAATGAGGTAATGAGGTAATGAAGTAATATGATATGATACTACATAAGAAAAAATATTTTACTAAATAAAAATATACAACAGACTAAAACAGAAATAATTAGAAAAATAATGCATGCCAGAGTAAATATATTGACAGTAAAAATAACATCCGATGATAGAATCCAATTAATTAAAATTATAAATAATTAAAGTTAATTTTTAAGTGATCATGGCACCAATGTATATTTAAACTTTGAACTAGTTTATCTGAAAATTTTTTTTTTTGGTAATATTGTAGTATTTTTATTACAATTATAAATTTATAAATAATAACTATTTCTGATTATTGTTTTATTTTCTATAAAAACAATAACTCACATGGAAATGAATGTATTCTAAATTATAGGGTATATACAATGGATAAATTAATTTAACGAGACTTTCAATTTAATTGACTAATTATAGTAACTACAAATAATTCAACTCGTTTAGATAGGAGTAACTTTCAGAAAAAGTTTACAAGTTAATTTTGACTATTTAATTCGTTAATGCACATCCTTGATTATATGTATTTGTAAACATACCTAATATACTAATATATCCCATATATGATGTACACAACGGTTGATCACTTGGACAAGACTGATTTAAGTTTTATATTACGATCTTAAACATTAAACATAATGCAATGATCAATGTTCTGGCAAAATTCAACGCATAATAAAATTCACCGTTGATAATGTATACATCAAACATGTACTTATGTAACTCTGTATGTTTTTGGTAAACTTAATGGCTTAACTTTTAATCACATGACATGGTTACACCTTATGAGAAATATACAATACTTTCGGCGAGCTTCTAGGTATTATGTGGTAAAATAATGTTAGTAAGAACTTAAATATTTTAAGGCAATGAATTTTTAATAAACAATAATTATGTAGCCCGCAAGACACCGTCGTCTTTAATAAATACGTGACATGGACGCATATAGTGTCTTGCGGACGCCACCGCCATGATTTAATTAACTTTTTCGTACCTTCCAATTTAATTTGAGTTTTGCTACAAAATGTCATCATCTTTAAATTGAAAAACTATTAATTTCACCGTCGGAAAAGAAAACAATTATAACTTTTCTTCCATACAAAATCAACCAATCGGTTGCGAATAAAACAGACTTTTGCACCATAAAATGTGTATAATATGTTTTATGCACTATAGGGCAGTATAATACATATTATAATATATGCCTCGCATATGCGTATTCTACTTTCATGGAGTTAGTTTTTACGACTGCAATATTATTATAATATAATATTATATATATGTTTACTCAATAAATTATACGCAGTGTTTAACGACAAACACCGAGAGGATAATTTGTTTCGAAACTTATACGAAATACGTTACAAATGAAGTGTGCAAAAATATAATTATACAGTGTGAGTCACCAAGTATGCTCATTCCATTTTTCTCCAATAATTCAATTAATAAAAATCAGAATTTTGTAATTTGAAAATATACTTTAAGACCATATTTTCAAATTCTTGAGATTTTTTGTAATAAATTAAGGAGTGTTCTATGCTCATTCCCCACTTATGTGTTTTAAATGAGAATTCCCCTTTCTTACTGTAAATTATAATGTATATCAAACCATTTTTCAGAAAATGTTTACTTATATTTACTACTCTAGAGCAGTTTTTTTAGTGATTATCTTAAGCACCTATAATCATTTTAATAACTTGAGAAACTACTACTGGTTTGAATTTTGAATCAAGTACACCCAAATTTTCAAAAATATTATCCACCTAATAATTTACATTTAAAAAGGAAAGTGGTTTTCATTTGAAAAAAAAGACAGAAGTCGGAATCATTTCAGATTATACCGGTTCATAATATCTCAATAAAATTATTCGATTTTAATACTATAGTATTTATGAAGTGAAATAATATTAAGAATTCCAAAAATCAGATTTTAAATAACTTCATTGTCGGCGAAAAAAGGGTTGTTCGTGCTTGGCGAATCATCCTGTATAATATTAAAATATGCTTCAGAGGGAGTACCACCGTGTTTTCACGTGTAATAAGGTGTTGACTCTGCTGCGCCGGTAAACAATAAGAGAACTCGGTGGCCCTCAACTCCCGTACGACATGCATAGGAAGACAATACGCTTGTATATTAGACGTGTATACACCGTCGTAATATTATTATTATTATCGTAATGATTGTTTTATCACCCTCTGTACAAATATAGCTGCGCGCGCGGAAGCGCCTTATGTACGTTAAGTATGAGTTACTACGAAGCAGACATATTGTTTTCGTATGGGATTTAACTGAATATATATATATATATATATATGTGTGTGTATATGTATAAACGCACGCGACAGCAACCCGGCGCACCCGTATATGCTATAACGAAGTTGTTAGTTTTCGAAATCAAGTTAATTTGAATAATCCGGATGTGGTTTCCGACGGTTCCGAGTGCCAATAACGGCGACGGCCAACCGCGCCCGTTGTGTTTGGGCACGTAAACCGCAAAATGATATAAAAGCTTAGCGAACCTGTACGGATAGAAAAACGGACCGACCATCGAAAAAAAAGAGCTTATTATAATTATACTAGCAGTCCCGCCCGGCGTCGAACATGCCAAATAAAGAACCCGTGAGACTCGCAGCCGAGGTGGTATTGTGATTATGCGAATAGTATAATATTATCAGGCAGACAATCCACCTGACCTCAGGTGGTGGATTGTGAACCCCACGAGATGCGTACGTAATGTGTGTGCTATAATGACTAAATTTAACAAAAATTAGTTTTTTTTACTAATGAATAAAATCGACCGGAAGGTAAATAAAAACACCACCCTAATTTCCTTTTAAAAGGTTCAACACTTTCATGTACATCCATGGTATCATTCGAGATTCAACATGTGTTTAATTTATACTTTGATACCAACTTTTCTGGTTTTAGTAAAAATATTATTGACTACTTACTACCTAAGTCTTTCCAGATAATTATATTATAATCGCGATTCCCGCCCTCTTTCGGAAACGATCGCAACACCGCTTTTATTGTCCTTACCGTTTTCAGATCGAAATCGATGAAACTAAATTATAACTGTAGAGCGTAATAAAAATGTAGTTTATTAATGATTGTAATAACAACCGTTATGTATTCGGCCCGTGAAAACCATCCTCGTCCCCCGAATTTCGTAACCCGCTGTGGGCATCGTCTATCTCTGTGCGATAATGTGTTTTCCAACGATTTTTTTCAACCGTTTGATTGTTTGTTGATATTATTTTTTATTTTATTAATAGGCTGCAGTCTGCACGTTTATATAATATAATAACAATATATGTAGTGGTCAGCCAAGTTGTATGGAACAGCAATTTTATGGAACGCAAAACCACAACAAACCATCCGAAAGTTTTTGATTATATCTAACGATTCTGTGCTATATAACTGGTACATACAAACGTCTTTACTCGGTTATTTTTCCAACTTTTCATTTTTATTTTTCTTATGTTTTCATTTTTATTTTTGTTGCTTACGAACAACGTACTATTCGCTTTGAATCAATAAACAACGCGTCCGTAATCGTTAATATTTATCGGCAAACGGAACACTATGCGCGTAACTTGTCTCTGGGCGAATATATATATACGCCGTCTGCACCCGTTCGTTGCATTTTACCATATTAGTTTACTACACACCCGCGAGCATGCTGAGCTACACATGAATAATAAACGAAAGTTAAAACGAACAGTATAACATAACTCGGTGGAGTATCGTAAAAAAAAATACGATATTCTCGCGAGATGATATAATATAATAATTACATGACGTACACGTGTTCTACAGTCGATAGTTCCATAATATACGATAATATACGATATAACGTATACACATATGGTGAAGAAACTTTCAAACAATATGGAAACCCACGTAAGGACCAGAACTGAGGAGTAATTTTATTCGCTGTGGCGTGATATTAACGTTTAATATTATAATGTATATACCTATACATAATATAATGTAGGTACCTTTAACTCACATTACTCGAGGCGAAATCCTAACTTTTTATGAAAAATACGAAAATATAAGTCCGTTTAACGCCGTTTTTGTGGGTACCAAAAACGTTGCAATTTCGAGGAGAAAATCTATTGGCTTTATGGGTACGTGCACACATAAGTGGCCTTAAGGTTAAAACAATAATAACAGAGGTCAGAAATAGTGGCTGATTTAAAATTCGCTTTTAGCTACTTCCCCCCTCCCCTTCCCACCACTGCCACCTCCGACCAGTAACTATCAAGTTGAGCCAAAACTATTGAGAGTGGTCTGCCTCATTATATATTTAATTCACTTCGGAAAATGTTCTGAAAACTTTTAACCACCGTCGAAGCGAACGCGTTCCAGTTATCCAGTGAAAATATATTTGCACTGCAATATTATATTGCTATATATATAGCTGCATAATATAGCGCACATCGCGTCCGGGCCTGTTTGGGTTTTGCGCCCGCGAGTTCTCGATGTGGTTAATAATAAAATAAGAAAAAAAACCAACCGACGGGCGAAAACTGCAGCAAGATGGAAAGAGGAAGAAAGTGAAACGGGATGTGAAGATGGTCTCATCCGTTTTCTTCGTTTTTCACCCGTTATTTTAATTGAAATCCATATCGGATGAACGTTGTTTATGGGGTTAGCGGCGACGGGGACAGTGCGCGCGATTTTTAATTAATCCGAGAGACGCGGTGGCTCTCGTCCAGCGGCCTATACAGAATCGAGTTGGCTTATTTGTAAGCGATGAAGAAAACCGGAAGTTTATTTAAACTTTGCCGTTCACCCCACTCCCCCCCCCCCGACCTGACCGCCGACGAGCCCAACGTTTTAACTAGTTTGTTGTCGGAGAACGAACGGCGGCAGTGGCAGAACGGTTTCGTGGGGTCCCGTTGATGGGTATATAAGAAGGAAGGAGGGTGTGCAAGTGCTGTGTGTGTCTGTGTGTGTGTGTGTGTGTGTGTGTGTGTGTGTGTGTGTGTGTGTGTGTGTGTGTGTGCAGAAGTGGGGGATGGTGTTCACCTTATAATAAACGCTATTAAACTCCATTTTACCGAGTGCTAACAGTATATAATTTATAATATAAGGAGAGCCTATCCTATGTATAATGTACAGCCACCATGCACCGCTCCCGCCACCCACTTGTGTATAATAATATTATTTTCGCTCGGTATCGTCACCCCTCCACCACCGCCACTGCAGGCGTTCTAACTGAGCGCTGTATATAACGGACACGGTTAAATCTCAAGAAAAATGGCATCGGATTATAAACGATTTAAAATTCCCTCACGTATTCCTTATGAGCGAAATACACACCCGACCCCTTTTAGTTGTGCCGCCGCCGCCGCCGCCGCCGCCGCTGTCTCTGACGCCAGAAAAACTAAAACTTTCAACATCTGTCTGGCAGGAGGGCACAACACGCACGGAATACCACACCACCACCTCCCTCCTACCTTGCCAAAACAAACGATTTTACTCGTATTATTTAGGTCGTATAAAATGTACATATACTGTATAGTACGCATTATAAGCAACGGTAGAAAATCACGTGAACCGGTAGTCACTGCTCGCACATAGGCTCGTGCGAATCTTTGAAAGTCGTTTAGGAAAATCGAGAAAGGATCGACAATAACGTTGGTTTGTGCCAAATTTAACAGTTTTTTTTCCCGCCACTGCACCGCCACATAACATTACTTACGCATATAATAATGATCAAAAAAGGGGGAGGGGGTGAAAAAACCACCTCTCCACGTCACATCGCTATATTACCCGAGTCGTTGTTGTAAGAATTGCGTGTATATATTATTATTGTTGTTTTTGTTGTTGTTGTTGTTATTGTGTATGTATATTATGTTAGCTGAGTGTTGTTGTTGTTGATCTATGCAGTTGTTGTATTTGTAAGTATACTGAAAATGTGATAATCGAATATAATATAAAGTGAATCGGAGGTAAATCGGCATAGCACACGCATAGCTATACCTACCTAAATGTCGTATACATAATATTATAACAATATTAGGATACAACAGCTTTCGTACATTTTTGTTTTGAACGAAAAATCATTATGCCACTGATCGGGAAATGTGTGTTTGATATATTTTTTTTTTTCGAACCCTATGCGTAATATTTCTCCTCCGATAATATAATATTATTGTGAGCACCGCCGTTTTTGAAACGATTCGAGTGGCGAAAACACTGTTTCGGGGAATATTATAATATTATTAAATACTTTAAATCGATTACGCGATGACGACGGATTTCGTCCAAAGTCGAAACGTAACCTGACGCATAGTCCACCGTTGTAGGGCCATTACACCATGGACGTGTACTATAATATGGAAATAGAGTATAAAACATTGTATTTCGATATTAATATAGTTCAAACGCGTAATCCGACTCCAAACCTGCAATGGCCGGTGAATTGATTTCCATCGGTGATGATATTGTTACATTGTGGTTAGGTACCATGTTGGTCAGTTCTAATTTGAATCAAATACACATTAGGGATGATTATAATTACGGAAAATATCCAATCAGTTAGGTCTGAAAATGAATAACTTATTATTCCGCTGGTTTTATCAGTAAATACTACCCTTTAAACGCGTTTCTGTATAATTAACAGGCCGAATGTGTAAAAGCGCAAGCTGTTTTGCATTTCATCATTACAATCTCAATACCGAATAGAGGACGATAACGTTTACATATTATTATGTATACAACACGTGTATCTGTGTATGTATAGGTAGGTTCCATGTATAAAGTTATCCGTACATTGTATATTAAATGCGAACAAGCGCAAATAATTAATGCCTCGGTAATGTCAGTAATCCCCAAACTTTGTATGACGTTTTTACAGTTTTCTTATGATTTTTACTTTCAGGATAGTTCACCAAATCCTTGGAGACGTTCTCAATATTTCGTACGGCAGCCGAGCGAAACTAAATAATATACAAGGCGTGATCCATTTGAGTATCCTACACGATCATTATTTCGAGAAGTTATAACTTTTTGCAAGTAGTTATAAAAATGCTTTATTTAATTCATATTTTTTATAATCTCATATATGCCTAGTCGTAATTTTTTTAATTTCATACACCAAAGCAGGATATTTTTCGGAGTATTTTGATGCATACCAATTTAATTTTGAACGATTTTTAAATTATTTATAAGGAGTTAATATTTTCGTAAGCGAAGTACCTAGACGTAGACCAACATTTTGCGAGGTAGGTAACCTCATGTGCCACTAGCTATAATCCACTCATCAAAAACTTTAAATAATCAGGTTTCACTAATTAACTAATAGTTAAAAATTCAACTTTGATGTATCAAAATACTTCTAAAAATATTTCACTTCAAAATATTAAATTAAAAATGTACGTTGTAGGTAACTCAAAACAATAAAGAACTCAAAAATAATAATAAAAAAAAATATTGTGAAAAATTGTGAAAAATTGTTTTAAAAATGTATTTACATAAAAATAATATTTTCTTAAAAGTGAAGATCTCGAAATAATGAGTGTAGACACATCTTAAATTGGATAATATTGTAACTTGTAAGGTACTTATACACTAAAGGTAAACATTACGAAGGATCTACTCGACTACACTAAACGCTATAAATATCTATTGACAATATTCAAACTTTAAATAATGATAGATTTCGAACAATAAGTATGATGGTGCTTTTTAAGGTGTGCCAATCATTTATGGTTGTATCTGTTATAGCGATGTTTCCGTTTTTTTTTGTTTTATCATTACATTCTATATTGAGCTACATGATATTTTTTAGAGTGGATAAAAAAATTTCAATTCACAACATAATTCTGTTGACCGTTATTTACAATACTACAATATGAATATTATTATTATATATTTACGCGATCCTAAGACTATTAGAACGGAGCTCTATTAAAACTTAAAACCGATATTTGTCCACACCACGCTCAATCGCATTTTCTTAAAACTTATCAATGATCGATGATAGTTGCTCGCTATATGACGCTATATGTAAGCTTACTGAAACTATTGAAGACTTCAAAAATGACCTCTTCAAACTATTCTCCAGCACTCAGTTTCCGATTGTTAGAAGTTTGACGTGAAAATTCTCAAGCACTCCTACTACACGAAAAAAGTGTTTAAAGAATTGCTTGGAATTTAAAATAGACAGTCGTTTGTGTAGAAATGCAAAGGGCCACGACGGTCGGGTGGTTTACCTAACCTGAACAAATAACAGTTACCTAAGTGATTTTCGCACTCGCCTTTGTTAGTGTTTTTTTTTCACCGTTTGGCCAAACTCGATAACGGCATTGACTCGAAATACAAAATATGAAACTCTATACCTGCTGTATATTATAATAATAATAATAATTATTATTAGAATGCTCGTATATGACGTATGTGTGATGGAAAATCAGAGTGATAGTCATAATGACTCGGTTAGGAGATGGAGTGAAAAAATGGCCGTTGAGAATCTCATCTCTTCCACGAGGCTCATGTTACGCAATTAGAAAATGTCGTGACGTTGGGAACAAGTGTCGGTGGTGGTCGTGGTGGAGGTGCGAGCGGCTGGTGGAGGTTGTGTTTTTTTTTGTACCGACAACCTAACTTTCTACGGCTCCACGACTTTTCCGTTCAATTCACCCTACCACCACCATTAATATTTTCTTTAACGACATCTAGTCCCTCCCTTATCCCATTCTAACTCTACGCAATGTTCTCATTACTTATAACGGCGTCGACGATTTTCCTTCACTCTCACCGTACCCATTCGGTTTCCCAATCCTTCTCGCCAGCCGTTTTTTTGTCACACCTCAGCCATCTACGCTGTCCGTATATTTTATCGACATCAACGCCATTCCAGTACGGTGCAGTTTTTTTGTATTGTTCTCTTCGTGTCAATCACAGCTCTTTTCTGACATCTTAACTAAGGTACCACGTGGTGCAAATTTAAGTATTACTAAAATTGAATAAGAATAGTGTCTTGCGTCTAGATTAGGCTGTATATTTAAATACTAGGTAGTTATACCGAGTGTAAATCATTCACTGCCTAATCCCCAAAATGTCTCGCAATGTACGGTTATGCATTGCACCCATGTTCACCGCGGCCATTGCCAAATATAATAATAATAATAATGATATGTAATATAGCCGTTATTTGATATTTTACACTCGCATCGGCTATAGTATTAAATAAATATTTATAAAATTATAAATTCGTCTATTAACAGTTAATTTAATTTACCTATAGACATTTTTTTTATACAGATACTATGAACCATAACAATTATACAAATAGATTCATATTAAAACAATTTGTTTTGTTTAGATGATCCTAAAATCCTAAAATTTTCAACGATCTGCCCAACTTTAAAAACTATATTTAATCAAATGTGCCCTTAGTCTCACATCCCCACAATATGAAGCTACTGGTTAATCAATGGAAAAAAACGAAAACGTTTCACTTTTACTCTACGCATCAACGGTGGTCATAATTTATTAATTGCTTGTTCATATAAAACGCGTTCCGCCAAAATGACACTAAACAAACAATTCGAATGATTAATTACATTGTTTCGGACGTTGTCAGTGCTTTGATTACTGATAGAATATATATTATATTTAATATTTATATAGGTCAGGCAACAATACAATTATCCACTGATAACTATCGCATACTATTATAGTATTAATTAGTTTAATTTGATTGAACAAAGTATCATGTAAGTACATCGCTTTGATTTATTATTCCATATTTCCCACATATGAGTCACGAGCATTGGCAAAAATCAAAACCGGTCGAATTCCTATATTAATAGTATTATAAGCTATTACTATTACGAGTTATATTTCACCTTATAGCGATGTGTGTTAGGATGATAAATCTAACCTAGGCAGGCTAAGTATTTCCTGTATTACCATGGTGATTGGTTTCTAAAATAGTATAGTGCATGCCGTATTCGGAAAATAGGTTGTGGATCAAACGCGAACTAAAACGACTATCGAAACGAGCCCTACACCCTAAAGCGTAAAATAATATTAGATACATAATAATAATAAATTATATGACAATCATACATACACTTCAATATTATAATATTTTAAATTGTGTCAAAAAAAAGTCATACTTTAAATATACTTATATGGTTAGGTTACTTAACGCGGTTCATAAATGCATTATACCGTATATGAAATTCCAAAAGTGTAAAGAGTGCACACAGAATTTTCGTGCATATTATACCTATAATATCGTATATAATTGCTTTTTGAAAACGACATAATAAAATCCACTGTTGGGCTTTTTTTTCCTTAACACATTCACTTATTATTATTACAATACAAGTTTAAATAACGTTCACGTTTATAATTCTTTGGAAAATCCCGGGGCTGTAAAATTGCTATCTCGAAATTATTTACGTCAAGTGTCACCTTTTTTATCCTTTTTTTATTTTTTACCCAGTCGTAGCTGCAGCAGCAGTACCTACTATACCGTATTTACTCGGAATGTCTAAAAATCTTGTTTCATGTTACGTCTACAGAGACACATGATAATAGTTATGAGTTTATGACATGTGTAGCCCTCGTTGCACTGTACAATATACCCTAACTATTATATAATTCTGCCTACGCAATAGTATTACATTATTATATCGTATATTGTATAAAGTGCGTTCCGGATTAATTCCATCATGAACGTTCAAAGAAATAAACAAATTAACTTTTACATTTTTAACAGATTTTCCGCTGTACCCACATACGCAGCATAATGACATTATATAGATCAGTCGAATGGTGTTATACGTAGGTAGATAATGTCGTTTATTATTTTTTTTATCTCGAATTAGTTTCGTTTCATTCTCCTCTTATATTATTATTGTTATGACGCAGGTACTCCTACAAAAATTATGGATTAAACCCTATTATAGCAGCACACAATGAATTATGTCATTAGGCGGTTACAGAAAAACAATTTTGGAGTACCTATACTTTCGTCCTAATTATTGGAATATCCGTTTGGTTGGATTATTATATAGAATTCAGTTTTTATTGATTCGTTTCTGTCATTACTCTATGTTAAAGTTTTTTTATGTACAGAGTTTCTTCGATCACGCGGTAATTCTAAATCTTATTTTTGTAATATTTAAATATTCTTAAATACTATATTTTCAAATTATTGAGATTTTTCGTACTACTTAAGGCGAGTCCTATGGTGATAGAAACATCTGTTTTTCAAATGAGAACCTTCCCCATCCAGGACATATCAAGTAGGTACTACAAAGAAATTCAAGTTTTTTAAAATATTTTAAAATTCTAAGATTCGAATAAATTCATTATTGAAGGGAACAATAGGGTTGAGCAATGAGCATGCTTGGTGAATCATCATATATAACATGATAAAGCATCGCATGACGTTATGTTACAATAACCTCTCTCCCCTCATTCGTTTTCATGTTTTTTTCAAAATTATTATTCGTAGGTTTGAGAAAAAATACGCATATTTTTCGTTATTCATTCAACTATTATAATAGTAAAATATGACCTACTCATGACTCAACCAAAACAAATAGTTGGCAATGAAACAACATTATATAGGTGGTAGTTAAATAACTATTGTTGTTACATATTTTTCATAGTTTAGTTTGAAGTTTTACGATTGTAAATCTATAATATGGGTGTGTTGTGTTGGGAATTAATTACACCTAATAAGAAGACAAATGTGACACCAAGGGTTGCGCATTTTTCAAATGTAAATTGTAGTAAATCAATCGATTCGTAAACAAGATTTGAAACCTTAAAAATAGACTGGAAATAAAGGATAAAAAATACCAGCAAAATTAAATGAACAATCGCAAATTGCAAATTGGTCACCAGGTCGTGCAAAAAATGCATTCCATTTAAGTGGGTGCCTACTCACTATAGTGACTACACATCAGAATAAACAGCAACTATACTCACCTAAGTAGGTGTATAACCTTAATTGAATTGTATGCACTTTTCGGAAATTATAATAAAAAATATAATATTTAGTTAATTTCGTTGCATTGTCATACACACAGTATATTATCGAGTTAGATATATTCTGAAAACGATTGAAATCCAATCAATGTCATACGGGAGCAAAAGAAAAAAACCTCTGTATTGCGTTTCATATAAACATATCGTATATTGAACATTATTATAATATTATGATTGCATTTTATTTGTATCACTATATCTTGTTTCGTATAGCGTATTCACTAGGTAGGTTAAAATAATTTCCCACAAAACTTTTTTCGTAATTAAATATCGTCTATTGAAACCTGATTTTATAATTTTATTTTCTCGTCTCGTGAGTTGCAGTGTATACATTATATAATATTATATTTGACAAGCACGGAGACAAATATTTCACTCGTTTGAATTCGAATAGCATGAGGTCATAGTCAGGTGCAGATCTGAAAATATGTCATTGAGGGAGGACAGGGCTGCATATTTTTTGAAAGAAAGGCAAATATAATTTCAGAAAATTTTAATTTTTAACATATTAGGTTAAAGATGATACCAATATTTTTAATATATAGACAATAATATTAAAAACTAAGAAATATTGAGAGAATTTTAGCGCACTGTGTTCTTTCTATCTGATCCACACGCTTAACATAGCAAATATTCGTTCAGCAATATCAATCTTGTGTTATTGCTTTAATATTGATATAAAATTACTTATGATCGAAGTTAAAGACTAGAGCATTTACAATATTATTTTGCATAGTAATTTTTACAATAATTCATTACGCATGCAATTAATGGGTAGGTACTCACTCATACAATATGTAAAATATTTTTACGATTTAAAAAATACTCGTATATTACAAACAAATTAAACTGTCATAAGCAATTCGACTGTACGTTGAAAATATAGATAGTTTTTTTAGCTTTAAGTTCGATCATAGGTAAATTAACTCCTGACATGAGCTAACAACACAAGATGACATAGTTCTGCCACAGTTAGATTTGCTATAGTTGGTCAGATATAGAACACAATAATAGTGCACTAACATACTATTTGTTATAAATATAATAAATAATATGTCCAAATGGAGGGAAGTGTTTTAAGCACCACGCTGAAGCTCCTTAGCTCCCCCTTCCATCGGATTCACCATTGGCCATGGTTTATAAAGTTTTCAATAGAAAAATTACAATTATAATGTAACTCTCTCGAGAGAATTACGTATGCTGTATAATATTGTACTTATCATAACATGTGAATTGTATATACATCGATGGTATTTTTTTAGTCATAGATTCACACTAATTCTAAGTGATATATGAATCGCATGTGTTATTTTCATTTCATCCCCGATGATAAATTGTTACTATCATTATTAATGCTGCAGTGATAAGATATTCTGCTCTTTAATAAAATGTATTATACTTACGTAAATCATTGCAATATGCAATTTAAGAACAATGCACCGAAGGGTGTTTCTTCCGTTTGTTAAACTCCATGTTCGAAACGTTTTAAGATTATTAGTAAATAAATGTTAATACATCGTTAATAATAATGATAAATTCAGAATTGTTTTTCTTAATTATAAATAAATATAAATCTAAAATCTCTCTCTCTCTCTCTCGTTCCGTTTTCGTACATTTTAAAAGGCCCCGGGAAAAATGTAGGCATCATAATATAGTAGGTATGCCTGTCGGTATTCTCTCTTGGTAAGTACACAACACATTATATAATATAGTGTAAGCACCATAAATACGTTATGAAAATAAAATCAAGAAAATTAAAAACAAATATTTATTTATTAGTTTATACTTAGCTGTATATTTAATAAGAAATAAATGAAAATTCATGGAATAATTTATATATTAATATTATTATTATTTTAACGAGACAATTTATATTATGTTATGTAAAAAAGTGGTGTTTTTAGATTCTGTGTGTTTTTTTTTTTATTTAAATTTTTTAGTGTCTGAATAATTTTTTCTAGTAGAAAAATACTCCAAGCATCTACCTCGGGGAGATTTTTGGTAGCAAATGGGATCTAGTATGACGTACTTTGGTCAAAAGTAGACATTTCTTAGTCAGTTATTTTAGTTTTATTGTAGATAATTATTAATACAATTGTTTACCAGTCACTGACTTAAATTACATAATTAAAATGGTCTCTTAACAGTATATACTGAACGATTTCAAATTCAGAACAAAACATGTATTATTGAAGAAGAAAAAAATGTGTTTGATCATGGCTGGTGAATCACTATAATATAATATTATTATTATTATTATTATTATTGTATAGCGCGTGTGCAGTAAGCATTCGAAAATTAAATTTTCTTCTATTATACACGTGTCTGAGCTTTAATACTCTTGGATGGATCGCTATTATTTTGAAACGCTGTCCGGATACCTTAAAACACTATATGCACATATTATACATATAAGGTGTACCTACATAAATAGCAGAATCAAGCCAAGTGTAAAATATATACGCGAGTGTGTGCGTGTGAGTGAGTGTTATTATATCTATACACATACAAGTGTATAAATGATTAATGAATGCATATAGACAGCGATGCCGTCGAAATAAAGCAAACACCTGATGCCACATAGTAGCGCGTGTGTCAATGGTAGACTGACAAAATAAAAAAGTAATATTATATAATATAATATAATATATATATTTTATTATACTGTATTGTACCTATATCATATCCATTTCGTATAAAAGCCAGTTTTTTTTTTTTTTAATAAATAATTGTTATTTCAGCAAATATGTGTTGGCTTTACAATATAATGGCTAAACAATCAGCACCACCGGTGTTTACCTTCAACTGTAAAATCAATATTTTTAAAACGGCATGCAATAGTAGGAATACGGCGAGTCAACAAAAATATTTTTATAAAATATTTTCAAACAATTTCAGTGTGCAAAAAATGTTTGAAAAAACCCTTAAATTCGTCACCACAGCTACTGTTAACATTTTCGTTTACCGTAGGTAGGTTTTAGAATACAACTAAAAAATAAATCGAGATAAAACGTAAACCAACATGCAATAAATTATTTCATAGTGTTATAATATGACACTTCAATTTTGTTCTGTTCAAGAAAAATTATAAACTTTGTTAATTTTTTGAACAGTGTTTAAACCACCTCTCCTCTATCCACCTACCAAATTGCTGTATAATATTGATTTATTATTTTCTATTTTTTATGTAGATTTTAAACATAAAATTTATTTTTTTTTCCAGTTTAAAATCTACATTTTTACGATTTTAAGTTTTATTTCTACCTACGAACCATCAGTGTAATATTTATGCTTATATTACATAGATACTGATGAACAATATTAAATTATACCTATTGTTGTTATAAAACTATTTTATAAAAAAACTATTATTATTTTGATATAATTTATTGATTTTAATTGTTTTCAATTTGAATATCGATTTTTAATAGTTATAAAGTATTTAAAGATTTCTATTTCATTCTTCTAAGAATAATTTTAAAGATTTTTATGAATGTATAAAATTAATTGGGAAATCGATTACAAGCCTTGAGTAAAATACAATTAACTAGCTGACGATAATATCAAATGTGTACATTCAAGTAAAATTCTTAAAATAACAAGATTTTAGACGTATCATGATTGATGCTTTAAATTATGCATTTAAGCGTGGTTTTATTATAATGAGTATTAATAATACATATTTTGTGCTAATAATCATGTCTATATTGCCTACCACATTTGATGTTGTCAATTTGTATTGTAGGCCGACCGTGACACGTTAAATAAAAAGTAGATAAATTGTAGTCGTTTTACACATCGCTCGTGGAATAAGGTATAATAGTATGAAGATACCTCCTATTTGATTTCGTGTCATGTTCTCAAATTGTTTACTCAACTCAACCGCGGTCCGTCGGAATATATTATTATTATTATTACTTAGTAGTATCATCGCCCACGCGGGTCCGAGCGAATTCCACTTACAAACTGCCCAGTGTCGTATAATATACAAACTTGTGTGCAGCGATTTTGTCTACTTTAACTCAACGCATATAGTGATATCATATTATATCTACCTACGATGCAGATGGTCAGCGGCATGCGTCGTATATAAACCAAACCCAGTACACAACACTATATGGTACTCGACGTAATGCGACATAATCGATTTATTGCCAGACAGTTGTTTGAACGAGCTCAATAATTTGTACCTCCAGATTGAATATTTTTATAGTGAAAAAAAAGTAGAAAAAAATATTAAAATTTGGAAATTCATATTATTATAACGTTACATGACAAAATATGTTCTTGGTTTATTAAGCCCGTCAATGGAATGATATAGTTATAATCACTCGTGTTATCGCCATAATCAATTACTTTACTTAAAACATAATATATATTCATTTAAAATGTGAATCACCACGCATACTAGACCCCACGATTTTCAAATCACCATAGTCCCTATATAACCCAAATCATTATCATGGGTTTATAGCATATTATGAAATATAATAACTCAAATACTATTCATTTAAATTTTGATTCTAATAGGTACGTCAACATTTTTAAAAAAATTAAAGAAAAGGTAGGTTTTTATCTTAAAAACATAAGTGAGGAACGTGCTCAGGATACTGCGCAAGTAGTACAAAAATCTCCAACATTTAAAAATATACTTTTAAGTATGTTTGAAAATTCCAAAAATCAGATTTTGAATAACTGCATTGTTGGAGAAGAAAGGGTGCGAAATGCTTGGTGAATCAAACAATTTATGTTAATTATTTTTAAACCATAATAGTTAAGTTCTTGTTTGGGTATATATTATACGCCTTATAATAAATAAATATGTCACTATAATATTTTCACAGTCTTTCAACAACTACAATCGAAAGAATATCAGAAGGATTTCTCACACATCTAACGATCTTAATACAAGATAATAGCATGCACAATATATAGTGATTACTGCCACAATATTATATTAATTCTCCCCCCACCCCCTTCGAACAATATAGAAAGGAAAATCGGATAACTAATTTAATTTTAGGTTCCTTCACTGCTGCGATGCTGAAACCTCGAAAATTACATAGATATGGAATCTATAAAAAGTTGGTAACGTTTCGGTTGATAGGTATCCACTTATCAATGTTTAACACTGATCGTACTTGTCCTTTGACTTTTCCACTCACTTAACCTCAACCGTAACAGACAATTTATATAAAGCAAATTTTGCTTTACAATTGCCGCATCCGTTTTCGAGTACTTCACAATGCCAATAACAATAAAAACATTAATCAGTTAACACTGATGTATAACATCGAATCATTTTTGTGCCGGTGTCAATGTCAAGGTTGTTTGAACCCAGAAGAACAAAATTCCACTAAATAGTGACCTACCACTGATTGTATACATTTCAATCGAAATAGTATTTTGAATCATAGTTAAGTATTGACCATGTTTGCGCGCACACGTTTTACCTAGGTATTTAATATTTCATGATTTAAAGGATTTCTCTTGATTCCTGTCCTATCGGTGGTCGAAGAAATATTATATCGGTATCATTATTACTATAGTTATATAAATCTAGATATAATCAAATAGAACATCAAAATGTGTCATAATACTATTACATCCTGAATATTATATTCAAACCTATTGCATATATATAGCTACTGGCCTAGGGTTGGACGTTGTTGAGTTGTGAAAACAATTTACACGATATAAATAAAATAATACAATACCTGGTGCGGACGTATTACTCCAACTTTTAAGCGATAGAAATTGTTGTCATAAAATCGCACAAAAAAATAATTTTATGAACATATATTCTTAACAATAAAAAACTCTTTATTTGGTATAAATTATTGCGTAGGATTGTTATAATAATATATAATCATTTTTAGCTGAATATTTTCGACGGTAAAAATGTATTAAAAAGTCATGAGTTACAATTGCATGATTGATGCGATTAAATGCCATTTTGTTAAACATTTAATTTAATATAGAAGTGTTAATAAAACCTTTCTTTCAAACTTCAAATGAATATTCAAGTCAGTTATTTAGGTACGTATAAAATATATGATAATTTTCCGAATATAAACTAAAAATTACCGTGGGATTTTCGACCAAAGTCAAATAATCGAACGTTGCAGCACTCGTTATTACTAAAACAACTGCGCTACGCCATAATAATTAATAATATTAATAATACATAGTACCTAAATCGTATTGTTTTGTGCCACCGAACAACTGTATTATCCAATGTGTATATGATGAGTGATGACATATTGACCGACAACGATTTCAATTACGGTGACACGCAACTGTTTAGGTAAAATATTATGTACATACATAAAACAATTAGATTTGTCTTTGAATAGAGTGCGCACGTATGTTTCTAGGGATAAAATAAAATGGTTTTGGAATGACAATGCGGTCGTTAATGTCAAATCCCGGCCGACTGACATTTCCATCGTACCTACGTAATATTATTATTATTATCACTACCTACCTACTACATTATTGCCAGGTACTATACTTGCCACACGTGTAACCAATGTTGCACGGGAGTTTGTATGTATGTTGTGTTTATTGTAAAATATATAAAAACAAATTGTGTATTGTTTTTCAATTTACACTGGATCAAGAACACAACATATTGAACGTCGTCGGATGGTTACGATTTTCACATCAATGTAGACGCATCATATAGTGACTATTGTGCCGTTGCGTTAAGATGGCATTTAAATATTACAAATGACTACGGATAGTAAGTTATGTTGTATATGGGCTATAACACGGATACGATTTGAAGCAAAAAAAAAATACCTCGAGTACGAATCTTAATATTTGTCCCCCCGAGCGCTGTTTCCAGAACAAAACGCTGGCATTGTGCATTTATATTATTCTTATAATCGTTCGTAAATAATGTAATATTCTAAAACCATTTCCCTTCAAAACGTGTCATTTCCTATAAAACTTCAATATCCAAAGCGTTATGTATATAGGTACATCACTTTCAGAAAGACATTCAATTTCTATGCATATGACAAAACGTATAAAGGATATTACATTGCTTATGATGAGAAATAAAATCGGTAGTATTATCAATATAAATTGCTATAGAACGTTTTGTGTGCAAATTGAAACATATAATCGGTAAAAAAAATTACTATGGAACAATCATTGTCATTAACTCAAAGTCAAAACGGCAATTCACTATTTTTGGACATGTATAATATTATTGTATATCTTCCAAAATATTATACTGAAGTTTGATGTACGTCTATAGAAAAATTGTATAATATGAAAAAAGGATGATTTAAAGAAACATCACGATTTTTGAAACAACGACAAGTATTTATTGTTAAAGTAAACGTGGGAAAATAACGTAACGATAACGTTATTCCTCGGTGTAATTAAGAAACTTATCGTGGATTAATGTTGGTATATAATCTTTTTTTAAAGCAAATAGATGGTTTGAATAAGATTTGACAACAGTCGAGTAGAATGCCTTCACGGGACGAACACAAATATAGTGCGAGAAAGTCAATGAAATATAGTGAACTATAAAAACGGGACGAGAACGGTTGCATAAAGATAATTCGAAAAGGAAAAGTGAATTAAATTATGGCCACGGATTAGGTACTGAAAATATAATTGACATCAGAAAATAAAACGTGAAGGCTACATTTTGAAAACTCGACAGATCCATCGATAATGAAATAATAATAAAATTCACATAAATCCTATATAGGTACAAAATATTATAAAGGTATAACATTGGGTTCTTTCACAAGTACAATTTTTAAATATATATTACGGCAACAAAAATACATAAATACAAAAATATTTTCCGATAAAAAACTTAATTAATATTTTATAAGCCAAACACGGGTTGGTTCGCAATTTAACTTTTTGGAAAACGATTAAAAATGGCAATAAATAATAATTTTTGGATTAAATAATATTAACCATTAAAACCAAAACAAAAAAAAAGAATAATTGCATTTCGACTGTTAAGAAGTATTATACGAAGTATTAACCCTAAAAATGATATTCGTGAGTCACTGTTTAAAAAATATTATATTATTTTAGAAACTCTGATTTTGGCTTTGAATGAATTGCACAGAAGCTGTGAATTATGTTTGCTGAGCGTTTATGAACGACGTATTATAAAAGTGAGTGCTAAAATGTTCATTGAAAACATTTTATGTTAGCACAACAAAAGTTAATAATTTCTGTTGCAATTAAGTTTGATTATAATTTAGTCCCGAGAATGAAATATGGTTAAATCGGGAGCGAATAATCAAAAAAAGCTACTGTACAATTGAGACGCTCTATTATTATGTCACCGTTACGATGCTATAGCCAAAATATCATTTGTGTTTCGTTTGTTCTTTTTTAATAACATGAAACTTTATTGTACGCATAGGAATCGCCGGTTTCCGTCATTAATTATATCGCCTTGCAGCGTTGCCATTTCGATAAGTCTTATTTTAAAACACAACCGAACACGTCGTATTATACGATAGTAAGTCTGCGCAAAACCTGTTTTAGGATTAGTTATATTATGAGCATTGAAGGGGCCTAGTGGCCTAGCGGGTTGTTACGGCAATAAGGGCTGACTTCCATAATGTTCCAAAAAAGTATTTTTGTTGGTAGATTACTAAGTCTGAAGCTTTATACGATTAAAATATTACACTAATCTAAGTAATAATTGAAAACTTCGACAAGACAAAAAATGTCCAATAAAACGAAGGCGATTGAATTCCCAGTACTTTTCTTTATAATTATAGATAAAAACTATCATCAACGATGAGAAAACAGTTAAAAAATATCATTTTTGTAGAACATCAATTTTTTTTTTTGTTGTTATTCAGATAAGAATAACCATAGAGTTTATGACCATAGATATTTGAGATTTTAACTAAATATTCAGATATATATTTGAATTTTCTAGACATTGCATCATTTTCAAAATATTTTTACAACACTCGAAATCTATTATATTATATACAGCAAATATACTTCTGCCGTTCCTCTTTTAAATTGTATACCTACTTTAATATTGTAAATAATATTAACCTACTATTTTTTCTAAACGTTAACAAAAATTCAAATTAGTTTATTTCACGGTAGCCATACTTTGTTTTAAAATCTAAATGTAGAAAATGACAGGATCGCGTTAATATAATATTAATTATTTCTAGTGCATAAAACGATAATAGACGAATGACAAACAGTGAACGGCGACTTAACTTATTTTACTGAATAGGTAATATTATTGAGACATTTGTCTTCACAATGAATAACAATATGTTATAACATCACTCTGCAGGTAATGTATCGTCTATGCCAGTGGTTCCCAACCTTTTTTATTCTACACACCCCTTGTAAATTTTCAAAAATCTCATGCCCTCCCCCCCACTTAAATTAGAATTAAAAAGACATTTTTTTGTTTTAATGATACGAAATATTTATTTTTTATTAACTAATGACATATATTTTTTCATCATTCTAAAAATAAAATATAAATAAACTTAATCTTAATGTCTTAATAATATTATTTTTATATTTTTGAATACAATTTTGAAGAAAGCTAGAAAAAATTTTTAAAAAATTCCCCCCGGTTGGGAACCACTGGTCTATACCGATCCCCTTCCCCGCCAATAGCTGGTTTCAACAGGACGGAGTCGATCGGTGCCGGTACATCGCGGTATACAATTTAGAGGTCGGTAAACGCTATCGAATCGTAATTAAACCGAACGGTGGCTGTTGTTGTAGGCCTATGGGTGGGTGGTTGGGTGGGCGTAGGGGGTAGTTAAATCGCCGGCGATACACGTTGGCCGGACGAGACGCGTGTTAAATTTATATCCGAAACCGTTTCACCCCGGCCCTACGACCCCCGAGTGTGACTTAACGGCCGCGTCGATCTATCATTGTCCGCCAACGAATTCTCGTCGCTACCCGCAGCGACGACGATTGCGATCCGTCGACGTAATTTCCCGCGGTCACGTCGGCGGCGAATCGATCGCACTTATACACTTACACTGTTGCGGACAAACGTGCTCTACGTGGTTAGGCGAACGTGGACGTCGCCGAAACGACAGCTGACACATCATAATAATATAATGAATATGATTATGTGCCCGATAATTATTGTGCTTGTTGCCATTAAAAAATGTAAACAATACAAAAATGATAACGATAAGAAATTGTTTAAAAACATTTTGTTTTTTAACGGTTTAAAAATTACGTATAAAAAATAATTCAAAAACATTAATAGTTTTTGAAACACCTAAAGAATATCTTGCGTTACACCCGGTATTATATTATAATGGTCGAGTTTTCCAATCCCTACACTTTCATAAACGCATACTGCAATCACACCCGGCAGCCAATGAGCGTTGTTGTTGTTGTTGTCATTATTAAACGAAGTTTAGATGACACTGGGGCTGAAGGATTGTTATGTTTCCTCGTTACCCGTCCGAGTCAAAATATTGTTATAATTATCATTACCACTACCCATAGGCGTGTTTACGGGAGGGGCCTGGTGGGCACTGCCCCCCCCCCCCCGGCAGACTGTGCCTCAAACAAAATAGCTAGGATAAAAAAAAGTCGTACGGTACCCTGCAAGTACCTATAGATTTTAATTTATTGTAATTTATTTAGTTACGCATTTATTAATTAGTGGTTATATTATCATCATATACAATTTTTTTTTTTTTTTTTATTGAAAAAAATCTACAATCTATACATTTATTTTTGTACAATAAGTAGGTTTGATACGTTAATAATAAAAGGTTAACATGAATCGTGAGATTAGGGAGTGGTAACACACCATAGTATTATACCTAATAATTATATAATGCATAAGTACTTTATTTTTATCAACAATTTACTTCATTATGTATCTGTTTTTAATTTAGTTTTAAATGTATTTTTATTGTTTTGACAAAGGTTATACTTTTTGAACTTAATTAAAAAATATTCCTACCATTGTGAATTTTGTAACATAAAAAATGAATGTTTCTTCATTTCTAAAAAAAATAGGTCTCACATTTTAAAAATTTGTTGTGCCCCCTCGGCCACCAAAGTCTGAACACGCCTATGCCACTACCACCTTACTCAAATCATAAGTATTATTTTGTAGTCTGCATTACGATAGTGCACATAAGGTATCAAAATATTATGTTTACGTTCAGCTGCAGTTGACGTTTAGCTTCCGAAACGGCGTACGAAATTAAACGATTTTCTTACACATAAAGCTGTAGGTAATCGGTTACACGTCTTGGCGCGAACTGTTGATGCGTAACAAATCGCATAACGTGTTCAGTTGAATGCTTAGTGCTCATCGAATTAATTTTACTTGCGAGTCTACGTCACATTCATCGTAGATTATAATAAATACGCGTATTTATATCTGCAGACTGCACAACGTGTACATTGTACGACGTGATGTATACGATTTTCCTTCGAACTTGTAATGTGGTCAATAACACCACTGCATATGGTTTCCTAACGAGCTAAACCGTGGCTTGAATATAATATATATAATGTATATAATATTATGACGTGTAGTATGCACACATCATACGCAATGTACATGATATATAATAATATAGGAACTTAGACGAAGATACAAAGTGTTTCGGTTGTGCCAAACCACACTTTGCAAACTTAAAGTCACCAATGAGATGTATATGAAATCGTTACAAGTATCCTACAGGTTACGTTTTGATTAGTACATAATTTTTTTCATATATTTTGTTTTAGTTCATAATTTTTTAACAAAAACAAGAAATAGATAAACAACACAGATAGTGTATTTCATAATTTTTTTGTTTATATTACGTCAGATTTAAAATATACGGCTGCTCATAATATATTATAAAGGCTAAAAATCTGTGAGATTAGGGTACAGGAAGCCTCTTGGAACAACAATACTGAAGGCTCACTATAGTGGACCACCCTGTCTGTATTTTAGAACCATCACGCAGTACCTGCAACGTATACCTATGTACCTGAGCTTTGAACAGCATTTATAGACCTAAACCTACCACGTGGTGTTGAGCATATTATATATTTGAATACCAACGCAGGTTTCTGAAGCCCACGATGATAATAATAATATAGATACTTTGCAGAATTTTTTTTTTTTTTTTTGGCGGGGGGGAAGGGGGATATAATTTAAAAAATAAATTACCATTTTTCTTATAAAGAAAGCTTATAATTTTATTATTATTTTTATATAGATGCTTGGCCCCACATAAAAACCAAAGAGGGAAATTGCTCCGTCTACCCCACTCTTCCGGACCCCGGGGACACTCATATAATAATACGACAAAACAAATATAAACAGTCGTGACACATCATATGATATTGGGTAGACTTTTTGAATTGTCAAGGCATATTGTACTCATAACTCGTCGAGCGGTGACTCTAGAGTCGTATAATATTTCTATTACTAGGTATATCATGCAAACTTCTGGCCGAGGAATCATCACTGCAGCGCTTCAGACTCATGGCTATAATTATAATCACAGTGATCACACGGACGGGACGGCCGGAAAATCAACGACGATTTTCACTGGGTCCCGAGTATACAATATAATATACATGTTTACGTGACATTATACCCCCGTGCATGGGACGGCAAATATATGTCACTTTCGGCAGAACTTCCATACATATATATATCTAAGTATGTAACACTAAAATATACACAACGCACACGAGGGATGACCGGTGTAAGTATCCGGACCGGCATGGCGGTCGATCGCGACCTGAAAACTGCTTGGCCGGAGTCATTCCGTTTCGCCAAATTCGAGAAATAGGGTGGTGGTTTGTAACTGCAGTGGAGGTAGTATCTAGGGGTAGCTGTGGGAAGGGAAATGGTAAATTCCGGGCAACGTTTGAATTATAAACCACCACTCGAGTGCCCTTCATTTTACGGGTCTATATAATATATACAAATATATTATATTAGTGTATAGTATAATGTATATATTTCGTATGAACGGTGCGTTGCAAAATTGTGCAGAGAAAAATAAGAACCTAATGAACGGGGATTAAAAGTTTCCTCTTTCCGGTGCTCGCGGGCCTGTTTTGACATTGCGCCTGCGCGTTTGGGTCTCGTGGGATTCTTCCCGGGTAATTAATACGAGTCGAGTTCGAGACACAACGATATAAAATTCAAAACCGTCGTAGAGCCGAGGGAAGAAAAACATTTACTTTTCATCACGGAAAAGCTGAAATTACACATAATAATAACACAACCTAACCTGGCAATATAATCTCGAAAATAATAATAAGGTGTGTGTATAACCACTGCGACCTAACTAATGATGATACGATTAATGACAGGAGAGTAAAGTTGTTCTACGATGTCTGACGAATGCATGTTTGACATTCATGCTAAACGTCCCTCGTCGCCAGTGCACTTTGGTCGAGTCAAGTGGAAAAACTCATCGATTCGAGTTCTCTGAACGCCGACTGTCCATCATGGAAAACACAAACATGTAAAGTGAACAAACTTTAGATGCAGTATTCGGAGAAAAAAAAAATTGAACAGCTCCAGTTGACGTGGATACTTTTGTAAATTATTACGACTTTCGGTGAACGCACCCGCTGAAACCTTGGAAATTGTGTACACCAAACAAGACATAAATATTAAAAACGTAGACTTATAAACAAAGTTCAACTTTTTTTTTTTGAACTTTATTCGTTTCCCAAAGTCAACAAAAACTATATTAAACAAGTGAATAATAATAATATTATTTTAATGTTTTAACATGCGTATTTGTCAACAACGGCTTTAAACCTATGCTCGTCAGTGTAGAACTGTTTCAACTATAATGCTTTCACAACAATGTTGTTAATAATTATTGTTAACAACCTTATGTTTATAGTATTTTGTCATAATATTACACCGATGTTTATGCACGTGGGTGGTATTATTTTTTTTTTGGACAATTTTACCAGAGTCCGGACTATATACAATAAAAACAGTGTATTTCTTTATTTTTATGACTTAAATAAATTACTTTAATATTTTTTAATTTAAATCCATTCCTGTGATAGAAACTACATACTAAAATTCGCCAATCATTTAAAGCGTACTACTGTTCTCTATCCATGAACATATATTTTATGCATACTATTCGGTGTGCAAATATTTTATATTTTTAATTTAAGAGAACCAAAATATCTTTCAAATTCGTGTTTGACAAACGGAGAATAAACTTGTTACCTATAAACTTGCTATTTATAAACGGTATCGGGTAAATGTGAAAATAATCTCGAAAGAGTAATAAATGATAACCAAGCAATAACAGAAAAAAAAACATTTATAATACAGAGCAGTGAAGGAAGAAAATATAAAATTAAAAGAAGGAAATTGACTTACTTATTTTTTATTTAACTTATATATTTTATACTAATATATAATATCACTGTATCGACTATAGATATACAAATGGTATATAATATACAGGTAAACTATATTATTTACAATTTCATCAATGTTTTCCCTTTCATAGAATAAACTTATTGGTTTTGTGATTAGGCTTGAAAAATTATTATAGTACAACGTTTAATGTCCATTAAATTGAGTTAAAATGTATGTTAAAAGGAGCGCCGCCTTTTCATGTTATACAAATTGCATCCCCCGATATTATTGCGTTATAAATATTCAACGGTTTGTATTTTTATGTTTACGCTTCTACTTCTTTAAGTCGGGTTTTTCGACACTTTTCCAGTTGAACTTCCAGTCTTCTATTTATTGTGAGATCTCGGCTAGATTTACCTGTCCGCATTTTATATACGTTGAAAAGTTTTATTTTATGTTTAAAATACTATAGAACTCCGGAAGTTTTTGTCTTTAACGTTTATTTGTTTTCGTTATTTTCGCCCTCGCTCGAATACGCACATTATACTTTGTGCACACCCACACAAGCGCACACACACACATAACACTCACACCCACATTACATTCGCACACACAGGCAGCCCAACATACACACAACGCGTCCGATGTAAATATATAAATTCGGCGGCGTCCGATACACCTGAACGGCATCGCGCTCAGATAAACGAATCGGATAAAAACCCGGAAGTTGGCGCACCGGTATCTCGACGGCGGGCAAACTTATAAAGTCAAATCGACAAATTACCTCGCGAGATACCACCACACCACACCACTTCTATATGGTAGGTACTACCTCCACCGACACCAGAAGCACCGCTTCTATTCGTACCTACGGTTAACACGCGCCTTGGACTGGTGGCCTTTATCTACCGAAATGTTTCGAAATGCTATCCGCCGAGCCATCTGCAGGAAATAACACTCCCGCTCAAAGGCTACGCGGTCGGCGAGCGATTAAAACTCCACGTGACATCGATACCGTTCGATTGGCGTTTAACTCTCCGCCGACGCGTCCAACTGAATTTCATACTTCAAAATCGTGCAGCAAGTATCTCGCGATTAGCGGGCAACATAATAATATAGATAGTATAGAATTGAGTCACATGTTATTATTGCAATAGATTATTTCTAGAATGGTATGCCAGACTCTTGTATCCATATAATAACTATAGTTTATATTGCTGTGATTGAATAGATAATTAACATCATAATATTATTATTGTTGTTAGAACAACGAAGGACATTGCTCTAATACTACTCCGGCGATAAGCGTCTACCTCCTGCAGGACCACCCTTTCAGTATCAATGGGTATCTATATAAAATTAGTCCTTTGATCATATCTATATGAAATATTATATGAGTTTAGTAGTAAAAGTCGATGATTTGATATTATAGTAATATTATATTGATATGAAAGGACCAAAACAATAATTTATGCAAAAAAGTACGGTCGACTACGTCGTCTAATTGTAGGTGTAGCTAAGTTCGATTCAAAGACGTTATAAAAATTAGTAAAAGATAAAAATATTTTATTGACCACTATTATATATCAAAGTATTTTTATTTTCGTTTTATGACGATACGATATTCTATTTACGAGTGTATCCGTTTATATAGCGTGAGAGATAACGTTCAACCGTCTCTTACAATATTCGCTCGTTCCTTGTTGCACTCTTCAGATGCCGCTCGTTAAATAATATTATTATCTTTATTATCCACCGTGGATCGCGACCAGACGACTCGAAACCGTTTCGGCATTTTAATAATTAACCAGTTTGCGTGTTTTGTATATATTTATATAGCACCGCTGTATACGAATTATAAGCCACACGTGGCAACGGACATACCGCGAGGAACTATAATAAGTAATGTACGATTTAATATAATTTATTTTTTATAGAGTACCAAACCTATTTCATTATATTAATTTAAGTCAAAGGACGGCGACAGTAAAATCCTAGTCATATAAATATAATAAAACGAGGAAACCTGACCGGGGACGCAGAGGATTTTTTTTCTGTACGCCGAAATGTATTTTATAACACCACTTTTCGATATCGTCAGGATAATATTATTATGTGCGTACGGTATTAGTTTCCGCTGACTATACCTATATAGTATTACAACAAACGCCATTGTGGGGGGGAGGGGGGGCATACAAAAAAAACTAATAAAAAAATCAACAAAAGTTCGTAAAAATAATATATATATTCACAATTATAAAACAAACATAGGTGATAGGTGTGTATAATAATATTACATACATATTACGTATTATGTACCTGTACATTTTTCCCAGTGGCATAAAATATTGTGTGCCATCGTCGACAGCCTATACGCGTATGATGAAAAACGGTTTTGTAAAATAAAAAATATCAACAGCACAAAACAGAAAAAACCCGTTGTTTATCAATGGTATTATTTCGTTACAAAGGTTTTAACACCGACACGATTTAAACAGGAAATCGAATTTTTTAATACAAATTACATTTGTATCCTAGGGCGCCCGATCAATGTTTTGAACTCGGCTTCAATTGTGTTGGAAAAAATTCAAAACATTTCTCGTTGAATTAAACATTTTATAGAACACATTATATTATTATGTCTCGTAAATCACCGAAAACGTTGTACGACATTTACTTGTAGTAAATCGAATATAATTTGCATATTTTAACGTTGGCGTAAAATATTCATTCACTATTAAATATAGGTAGGTCCGGGTAAAAATACTACTTTTACAGTTTTTTTTTTTTGTTTAGTCCTTTTAGTGCACCAAGTCTACAGAACGACAAACGAGAACCGCAGTTCGTGATCGTAATACATTTGTAGATTGCCAATTGATTGATGAACTCTTTAGATGAAGCGCATATACATTTAGATTAAGATGTCTGTTTACCAGCGATGATGATTAATAATTTTGAAAATAACTTATTGTGAAGTTTAAAGTTTTCCAGATGTTTATTATACGCTCAGCTTGCGAAAAAATGTATATTAACACGTTCGCAGCTGACAACGCTATAATTCGCCATACAATATACCGATTAATGTATTTTTAATTCAGTCTCAGCGTTAGGAGTTACGCTTTTTAGTTTTGATCGTCAGCGTTATCGTTATCGCAACGAAAACACTGAGCTTGAAACTATTTATTCAATTTTCTGAAAGTGTTAACCGTATTATATCTAATAGGCGATGGTGGTAAGCAATGGTCATATTATTAATACTTTTTTTTGTCCTCCTCTGTCCAAAAACTTCGTAGGGATGACCGCATATAATATGATTCTAATTATATTGCAGAGATGGTGTCAAATGTGTCCTTATAAATTTACTGTACTTAAAAATGTTTTATAATTGTTAAATTTTATTGGATTCACAAACTGTTGAGTTTTAAAAAAAAATGCAATGCAATTATAACTAAAATATATAATACTAATCTACGATTATATAGGAACCTGTAGTAGTTTTAATACCGTAATCTGAATCAGAAAATTGTATGAAAAAATTTGCGCAGAAACGTTGTCGGAAGGTACTTCAGATCGTGTAAAAAATATCATAAAAAAAAGTATAAAAACCGAACAATCTAAAAGTGTTCGATATTAAAAGAATCGTCCTATGCACATACTAATGCGTTCGCCGCAAGCGAGATGAGTTGATCTGTTTGAAGAACCACGGTGCAGTACCACGAATAAATAAAATTAAAATATAATCCTCACATATTATAAATTCAGTGTGGTGTTATACAAGTTGATAAATGGTATGGTGTCTAAAACCATTATTTCAATCTTAACCTTTTTGAAAATATTATTTTTACATAATTTGATTTCATTACAATACAACGTTTTTGAAAAACAAAAATATTTTTACAATTGTTATCGTTATCACTTTAAATTTTTCAATTTTTCAATGACAACATTAGATTTAAATTTCATATTCCGGAGCAGAATATTTTTTTAGTATATTTCAATACAATATAAATATTAATTTCGAACGAGAGGTTAATTAGTAATAAGTATTTAAACTGTATGAGTTGAACATAGAAGCACATTGGTAGTCCACCTTTCCACTAATCGGAACTTCAAATACGTCTTTTAGGTAATTAACTACAAGTTTATAATTCGTTTTTAAGTTTTGAAAGTATTTTGAAAACTATTAGCATTAAAAATAGTAAACAAAATCTCAAAAACGATGAAAAATTATAATAATACATAGTCGTAGGAAAAAAAGAAAAGTCCGAAGAAACCTACGATGGGTACACGTAGAACAATGTAGGTACGAACAAATTGGGTTTATTAACTTTGTTTTCCCGCTGAGGTCAATAACGATCGTTCGTCCAGAAAACCGCACGGTTACCCCATTCGTGTAGGCAGGCAAACCGTCGGTGCATTATAATACAGCTCGGCGAAAATATAATATAATTATTATCGTCGGGAAACTCATCTCGCGGTAATGTATTTAAACGAACAAAACTTAATCATAATTTCGCATGCACTCATCACACATTACATAAATATTATAATATTATTATGATTATCATGATCCAAGTGCGTATCTGCTTGTGGCGGGTGCCAGAAATCAATTTCGTCGTGCTGTGCCCTATATAGTCGTATCAAATGCGAGTATAATAATTATTATTACGTACACGCGTATATCATAGTATTATTATTATAATCGTATGTGCACCACGAGGTCGGACAAGGTTTAGAGGGTTGTATTATTACGAGAAGAGTTATTAAGCGGATTGATACGATAACGCTTTGATGAATAAGTGTACTTTATTAATTAAGTAATGGTCGTTTAGAGTCCACAGACCTCTACGAGGGTGTCAATGTCCGAATAAAAAATAATAATAATAGTAATTCAGACGATAGGCCCATCAAAAGTAGGTCGACGGAAAAATAGGTATAAATACGTACAATATCATAATATTATTATTTACGTGCGTCGTAAATAAATAATAATATTACGGCGCTAAAAGCTCGCAAGGCTGCAGTCGCCATAATATTATTTTATATAATATTTTATAAACGACCGCTTTCAATTCTGATCGCACGCATTTTACGCGTTCGACGGTTTTCCAAAAAGACGCGGACCATTTACTAGATTAATACGGAAAAGTCAGAGAGATAAATCATTACTATTTTTTTTTTTTTAATATATAAAGGTTTTTATAAACGATTACTCATATAAAATTATATTATATTAAAGTCATATACCTACACATAATAAATAATAATATAACCTGTATGGATGTGATTCAAGGTATAAGGTATATAATATATACCTTATAAGGCTCACTATACATCACAAATTAAGGGTGTGTACGTATAATGGCCCAAACGGAACTAAAGTCACATGGTTCTGAAAATCCCCAACAGATTGTGATATCTCTTTTAAACTTTTCGCAGACTTCGATCGACTTTTAGAAAAGTCGTAATGACGCCCACTCGCACACGTATTGTTGTCACAAGTTTTTATAAATAAAAACGTACAATTTTGGCGCACGTGGACCCTAAAAAAAAACCACTGCGCGATAGTATACCCATATGGCCATATTACACACTATATATATATAGTGTTATTGTGGTGACTGGAGTACATAATATATAATATAAAAAGGTTAATATGGTCACCCATACGCGCCATCTGCGCGGTCGAATATGACGTTCGCTAAGTGCACCCCAAGAGTACAATAAAATTTCACCATCCGATAATAATTCGAATGAAAATAAAAACGCGTCAACTAATATTATCGGGGGCAAGCACAATATTATTATTGTTACCTGAGCCATATTATAGATATTATGTTTGAATAATCACACTGGGACCTTTAACAAAAAAAAAAAAAAAACTATTTCTGTATAATAATGAATGTTATACTTTGTTTATCCGCTATAGACGCAAAAACTACTAAATTGTTTTCAATAAAAGTTATATTAATATATTTCTTGAGATTAGAAGAGGGTTTGTACCTTCATAGTTCAATCCCTATATAGGGTGGTTCACACGTGAATTCTGTTAGGGTTCACGAAAATCGAATATTCTAATGTTTATACATTGGGTTACAGACAGTAAAACAGTTATTATGATTAATTATAATTGTCTGTGCTGTGTAGTAATATTTTATCATCTAGGCTAATAGCTATCCTATATAAATTTAAAATTGAGTAACAACTATTATAAACAAGTCAAAGTGTATGATTGGAGTTTATATATACTAAAAAATATTCGCGACCGATTTTGACAAAAACTATTGAGAATATTTCGATTATATAGCTATGAGTCTACATTATTTTGAGTATAATTAATACTCAATGATAAAAGATAGTAAGATAATACAAATATCATAAGTCAAGTTTACCATTTCTGAATAAATTGTAAATTAGATCACAATTCCACAGTTTTTGAGCAATCAGCACCACATTTTATATTATTTCGGATCCCAGACAGGTCGTAACTCGTAATAAGAGTATTATAGAATAGAAGCCACGTGTAACACCTACCTACCTATTATAATATATAAAATTAAGCTTATGGAATCAAAATGAACTCGACTGATTTTGACAATTCGAAAATAAGGATAATATATTGAACTAGCGGCTATGCTTACCCAATATTAATAATAATCCGCATATTAAATTATTTCTGATTGTAATTGGTTACGTCATGTAAGAAAAAAAGTTACTTATTACCATCCGCCGCAGGTATGTATCTCCGTCTCATTTATCACCAGGCTGCAACGCCAAGTAATATACAGCTAGGTAGTATTATAAATATATTTATTATATAAGTGTACTCATTTTTTAAGTATATTTTAATTTTGTGTGTGTATGTTGAATCGAATAAAGATTTTCGTGTGCATTTATTTTAAACTATTTATTTTGGAGTAGATGTACAAGTAGGTAATACGGCAGTACCGATAGAATTATATTCGATTAATATAATATAAAAAAAAAATTTCTGGCAAACGATAGAGTGGTGACAATAATATTATAACCGATATAAAGGGAAATGATGATGACATTTTTTAACGAAATCGCACGCTATATTATGGGTGGTGTTATAATAGTACTCGCGCGCTCGTGTAACGTCGCTTGTGGCAAACGAAACTTTTTGGCTTCGGTACATGTTCATTTATATCATAGAATTCACAATAAACGTATTGTTATATTATTATTATAGCTCCTTTGAGTCTCTTGCGGCCTTATATAAATGTGCAGTGTGTGTGTGTGTGTGTGTGCGCTGTTGTGGTTTAAGCGAATTAATGTGTTATATTCGCTGTGTGTCGCGCGCGCGCGTAAGTAGATTTAAAGGTCCCGAGGTTGTCGTATTTTCCGGGCACTTTCACCCTACCTCCCAACCACCACCAACCACACCCTCTCACACCATTCACCGCCGTTTTTTACGCGCACGCCACGCGCCATTACTGCATTTTACACCGCGCCACCGTTATATTGTGACCATATATCATTATCCACTACTATATTATACCACCGATGTAATATATGCACACATACATGGAATCTACCTCGATGCAAGTGCGCACATTGCCTGATGGTATTTTGTTTAAATTTTATTACTTGTAATATTTGAGCTGCCAATATTTAGGTAGGTACCTTAATTAAGGGGCGTTTGTAATCCCCGTCAAAATTTGATAAAACTCAACATATAATTTGAGGTACACCTTAATATTCATATTTACCAGATAAATTTACCGAGCTCACATCAGTCATAGAATATAAAACGTGAATAAATAACATGGACTATATTAAATTAATAACATGAACAATGAATTATATAATAATCCTGATTTTTAAATATTAGGATAGCAAATTAAATATTACTCATTTATACATAAAGTATGTATTAAAGTAAATTTTAATAATTTTCTTGAAATGTAAAACGAACTTGGTTGACGATGATGATTTAAAATACATAGGTATCACAAATAAATTTTGAAAAAACATTATTATTAGTTATTTTAAAATAGCGCTATTTCTAATTCTGTAGCTATAATATTGTGCTGGCTACCCATGTACATCTAATTTTATGTGATGCAAATCACCAAAATTAATTTTTAGATGTTGTTTAAATTATTATTTTTTTTTTTAAGTTGGTTTTGGCGCAAATTACATGTGCCACGTTTATCTAATACGTTAGAATTACAGTACAATTACGTACTTGCAAGTGTGTGTGTACGACATCGTATACTGGAGACAATGAATTAAAAATAAATTATAAATTATAGTAATTATTGGATATATAAACTATTAATATACGCCAGGCCATAATAATGAATATGCTGAAACCACAATATATTATTATTTGAATAATTGTAATAAAACGCCACCGTATGGTTGTCAATATTCTGCCGGAGTTTCGGTACTAGGACAACCGTACGTGGGTAATCGACTTACACCAAAATATATTTTTTTAATCTTGTATTCATTTTATTTCAATAGGTACCTAATATGTTTCTGTGTATATATACAAATTTTATATATATATATATATATATATATATTGGAATGACTATAAAGTCACTATTATAGATTGCTACTCGTTTGAATCCGATATGAAAACGACCAACGGTTGTGTCAATAATTAGGATGTCAGAGAAATACGAATGTCGATTAAAACGTTATAACCGATTTACAACAATCGACTGTGCAATCCTTTTACAGGTAGACGTAACATACCCATTAATGTACGTATGTGCTGAGGTACATTTTGGTTTATCGTGTTTTACAAAAACATAAATCGATTTTTTTTTTTATATAATGGTAGGCGTTATCCACGAACGGAAGTAATGCATCATTTGAATACGATAATATGGAAAAATTAAACGACCTAATATTATTGTCGACCTGTAAGCCAGGTAAATTAATATAGGAACTTACATTAAATATGAATTTAACGTGTCTTAAAAAAATGGTTCACTGTTCGTCGTACGTGATAAAACCACGACGTACCTACAGTGACTTAAAAATTTCCATGCATCCGTTTAGCGGAAGGCAAATAATAATAATTATTTTCAACGATGAGAAGCCCGACAAATCCAAAAGAATAATATTATGGTTGTAAAACGCGACATCGTTTCTGGGTGACTACAACGTGTAATCGTATATGGAAATCAAAAATGATACTGTCTAATAGTTCAATAATATGGGTGAATAAAAGGGGTGATAAGGAAGTCCTAATCTCACTTTTTTAATTTTATGAAATAGATATCGTTTTTTTAAAAAACTTTTTTTACAAATATAATATTATTATTGTTCGTATTTATCAAATATGTTTGATCATTTCATTGTAATGCATTTTTAACAGGGCTTGCATTTGAAAAAAATTCCGTTTTATGTTATTTACAATTAAAACGTTATTCAAGTTTTGCGTTTATCGTTATTTAAAATAGTGTTAATACCAGCTATTAAATTTAAAAATAAATAACTAATGCGGGTAGGTAATGGCCCGGATACGGAATATAATATTATAATCAATGCTTAGATTGTTTGCATGAAATAAATGTTTCTACGAAACCAATAGACCTTTTAAATAATAGATTTTAAAATATTTCGTTTTGCGTTATTTTTCGTTCAATCATATTTTATAAATTACATTTTACGTTATGTTTTGTTTAATGATATTATATAATATATTATGTTAATAATTGTTTTCCTGTATTTAATTATTTTTGATTGTCGCTTTCCGTTATAATTATATTTACAAAAATTTCAATCGATTTTTGTCAAACATAACGTTTTCAAGCCTTGATTTTTACTCATTAATACTAACACTACATAGCAAGGGTGGCAAAACTTTTTTTGATCGACTGAGAGTTTATTTTTCTCTCGAGATGCCATTTAAATAACATGTAACTATTGTCACCAGAATTTTAGGAGGGGGTAGGATACTAAATGTATGGTAATAAATTCTAACAAAAGGGGATTGACTTTAGATCCGTCCACAATCAACCATTTTGCCACCCCTAATATATAGTATACAGTATATTATTCTATATATTATACACAAGATGATTATCTCAGGACTGATCTTGCCATCACTTATTAAGTCGAGTCCACACGGTGATGGTAAAATGTGATATTCCTTACACCGATTGGGATGTTCTAGACAAATAATTGGAAAATAAGACAAATGTCTAATTTTATAATGTAATTATTTTGGTATTCTGCAGTCTTATATAATTTTGAAATAAATTGTATTTAATAGTATGTTTTATTAAAACTCACAAGTGAGTTTCTATTGAAATTTGGTGGTGTTGGAAGGGTGGAGGGGTAACAGGTTTTAGCATGAGTTTTGCCTTACCCTTTTCTGGTCACACTATAAACACTCCTTAAAACACCCAATTTTTGTTGTACAAATTTAACTTTTAATTAGTTTTTATTGATCCATTTTTACCTATCTAATACTCATATTTATGCAAATGTAAGCGATACATAAATCCAAAACAGTGAGGTTGTAAATAATAATATGCACTAATATTTGATCACACGATGTTCGATATCACGATGGAATGATTGATATGATATTATATACAAGCGTCCAGTGAGTTAAACCACTTTGAATCAGTTTTTAAACGAATAAATATTTAACGAGAAATTATTAAGTGTGACTTAACGCTGTCGTTAGGTAGGTACATAAATGTGCGCGCGACAAATGTTCCGTGTCATGGAGTGCTGCAGAAGGATAACGACTAGAAAAACTTCAAAAACAGTTTTACTATAATTTAATTAAGTTGCACTAACATATTTGGCAAATATTCACACACTTAATAATTAATGCAATATAATTTATGGATGGTAGTTATATAGTTACGTTTCCAACCATTTGTCCGTGGCATATGCACTGCACGTTAAAAATTCACCAAGTTATAATGAAAATATTTTCAAATGCTGTCGCTGAGATTTCATTTAAATGCATGAGCTCAATGCTCAAAAATAGTGACTAACCGTTCATGATTTTGTTTTTCGTGAAAAAATAATCGAAATACGGGTTCACCACGCCCGCAAACGACACCGGCGGGGACGTCGACGATATTTCTGAGCACGCGTATATATGGATTATCGTCGAATTCCGTTTAGCGTTTCGATTTATTTCTGAACTCACGAAATACTAATATTTGTTATAATAACGATGTATTATGTAAATTATTGTTTTCTTATTTATTATAATTTATAACGTACGCTATCGGTTTTAAATCAGGCACGTTTTCAGACTCCCACGCAGACGCATATCATAATCATCCGCGTTAAGCCAAGTGGTGGCTGGCAGTGGAGGAGGGTGGTACGTTGAAACGAAATTGGTACATGCGGCCTCGTTAGAATGTCATTTCTTGTCGGTCCACAGTATTATATACCTATTTACGTAATATATAACGCATCTCCGGTCTATAGTAAATCAGACGGCCGTTTAGATATTGCTTAATATTACCTATATATTATTAATATTATATTTATTATTCTCGGTACAGCGCCAGATCATCCTCGGGAGAAAAGGGATGCTGGTGTACGATATTTAGGTAGGTACACTGAAAAATCACATTATCGTCACCGAAATTCGTTCGCGGTTTCGGAGAATAGAGTACCACCTATACCTATAAAACTAATTTGCCATTCGGTTTTATATTATATACAATACCGCGCAGAGCCGCATTATAAGATAATAATACAATTCAATACAAATTCTATTTTTATTGAATTCGATATCCATCCGATTATCGTATTGTTATTATCGTCTGTCCATATTATTATAAGTGAAGCAACAAAAAAAAAAAAATCATTGCATTATGGAGATTCGTTTTTTTTTAAGAATCGTACCGCCGTCTCTCCTTGCCGATGCTGGAAGACGACCTCTGTTTGCTGTGAAAAAAACAGAGTACCTACCACCACAAATTGTTATTTGCGAGAAAAATAAATAATTTATTAAACCGTAAAAAAGTACATAATATATTGTAGAATGAAGAATGATTTGTATTCTTTTGGTTAATTTTTTAATAGGAAGACGGCGGCGTAAAAGTGTTTGAAAAGAAAATACGCCGAACACCGCTAAAACACGTTTCTTGACAAATAATATTCCAATTGAAAAGTCAGAAATTCACTTTGTTACAAAAACACATTTTCCTATATGGCTATAATACAACAATGCAATTTTCCTCCACAACAGCAAATAAACTTTACAATTGCACAATAGTTTCACTCGCATATATGTAGTCGATGATAATATTATAGACTTGATATCGGTAACCGAAAACTATATAGTGCTTAGTACAACTACTGCTGCAGAGAAGTTATTTCAGAACATATTGCGATAACTCTGTCGACTATATACATTGTATAAATTAATATTTTCTAAACAACAAGCCTGTACCTAGCTAGAAAGGTACTTGTCTTTTTTGTTTTCATTGTGGAGGTAATTATCAATTATGCTGTTATTAATAATGAATTCTTCTCGAAACCGAGATATTAAAATATGGTTGCATTTAAAATGTTATGAGTTTACGAGTAGTGATAAAAGTAATTGTGAACATTTTGAAACTTTTCAGACAATTTTAATTTTAATTATTATATTATTGAAAAGTTCATTAATGCATTCCGTGTATATATACACAATATACATCCAAGATTAAAAATAATTTCAAACTTTTTAATGTTCTTTTGATAGTTTGTTTCATTAATAATAACTATACTATTATTTGTTGTTGTTCGTGAAAAGTTAAGAGACTTTAAATTTTATCTTAACAGAATTATTTTTATACATTTTTATGAGCTTAACAGTTACAAAACAATATATTATAAAAGACCAATTTTTTTATTCTACTAGAATTATATAAAAAAGATACTCATATAAAACAAATTTGCAAAATGCCACCGTTGGAAGTGTATTACATATTTATTGGATTCTGAAATGTTATTATCTTATATTTTAAGTATTTTAAATCTAATAAATTGGATATTTTAGAGTAGGTATGTATTTTATTTATATATTGTAGTCTGTGTAATATAGTATAGACATTAGACACATAATGTTATGTTATAGTTAATATTAACTAGTAACTACTTAAATGGTTTCATATATCAAAAGCCGTTGAACATACATCGTAATATCAATTATAAGATGTTATCACAATAATAGTAATATTGTTTTATAACAGTAATTCATGAATAATTACTAAATTAATTTAAGTACAAGTAAGTGAATTTATTATAACTATTATGTAATTTAATAATATTTCACTTTTATACATAAACAAAGCGATTGATGGCATTCAAACGCTATACCTAACGTGGTTTATCGGAGACAAAATCAATTCGATATTACGTTCGCTCATCGGTTCTCCGTCGGTGGTCTTATTTAGTTAATCGAGACTATAACATTATTATGTCGATCGTTTATCCGTTTAACTTTAACATACCTATACTCTATAATATAGTTTTATCCGGTTAATTTAATGTTAATAAACGGAAGTGCTTTAATCGTCTTCGGTAATTCAATAATCAACACTATATTATTATATACAAAAAAAGAGAATCTACACCGATCACACACAATTTGCCGCGTAAGTGGATGGTGTGTTTAGAATAAACGTCCGACATGCTGCACAACACGTGTGTTCATTAACTATTATATTATGTATTTGGTTAAAAATAAATGTACTATATGTACATTACCAATATATAAAGTAAAATATACGAAAGTAGACAAACAAATTAATTCTTTCGTAATAAATACAATCTACTCAGTGCAATTGCATTTTGTATTCCTATACCTACGACATATTATGTGTATTATATTCCTTGTATAGGTAGGTACTTGATAAATTCTTTCTTTGACTCGGATAACAAGGGAAAAAATACGTTCAACCGTACACGTATAGTAATGTTTCGAAGGAATTGAAAAATAAAATGTGAAGAAACAAATTAAATCGATGGAAAGTGAGGGGAAGGAGAAATAGAAAAATAAACGTTTAACATTTCATCCATATCGAACTAGACGTGAACGTTCCCACATTTGGGTATGCGAGACAGTTCCAATGGTACAATACACACAGAGTGATTCACCAAGCATTATCACCCTAATATATTTCCCAAAATTGTGGTTATTAAAAATCTAAGTTTTGGAGTTTTAAAATTTTCTTAAAGAACATATTTTAAAATTCTGTTGATTAAATATTACATATATCACCATTATTAAGGATTATTATCCTTATAGTATAGACAACTAATAACTGAGAAACTACTCGTTCAAACTTTGAATTAAGTACATCAAAATATTAAAAATAATGAATCCACTAAATAACTATTATAGTGAAAAAGGGAAATTCTCATTAGAAGAACAGAAGTTTGTATCACCGCAGAAAAATTCTTAAATAGTACAGTAAAATATGGTCCTAGAATATATTCAAACAATTCAAAAATTTGAATTTGAATAAAATATTAACTATCGAAGAAAAATTGTGGTGAGCATATTTGCTGAATCATCCGGTAGATATGGCCACATGTTTACAGGAAAAACAAAACGTTAGAGTCCTCTCAATAAAATAAAAAAATTGCCTATTTTTGGATGGAATGTTTGGTTATAAAGGTCCAAACCATTAATTGTTCCACAAATGGCGGTGTCGCATCCGAATGTAATTAATTACTTGATTAGTTTTTATTTAATTGTCAAATATTAAATATATATATATATATATATACCTATTATATAAATGATTGAATCATACAACTTTGAATACTCGGAAAAAGAACATTTGTATTAAAATATTTGCGTACAATAGAGGAAAAGAAATCAATCAATAAAAATGGTGACTTAAAAAATTCATGAATAATAAAAAAATAAATAAATATTTTTAGGCATAATAATTACTCTCTGCAGAGTTGTATAAAAGAGGGATAAAAAAATATAAAATACATTTTCAATAGCTCCGGCTTTCAATTGCACTTTAACTTGTATTTACTTGCATTTATTTTTTAACCGTGCGGATACGTGTTTATACAATATAATAATATGTTATATACTGCAATATAATATTTACGGTATAAGCACTTCCATAAACCTTTAAATCGAGACGGAAAAACTTATAATATATTACTAAGCATAATTTGATCGATATATAAAAGTCGACCGGACCCTGTAATAATATGAACACACAATATAAGTATACGACCTGATGAAAATATAAGTATATGATCAGACCAAAATACATAAGGTATGTGACCTGACCACTATTATACAGGTATACGACCTGACCACAATATAGGTATACACTATTTTATGTGAAAATAATAATATAAAAGTTCTTAATAAGGTGGATCATAGATAGAAAAGTGGTCGTCGTCGGAGGTACTGTATGTAAGAAAGTTATTTAGAATAAACAATAACATCTTGATCATTTAACGTGTATGTTTGTTGAAGAAGAAATCATCCAAATTATATACAAATATAAAATTATTAATAATGTGTTAGAATTATCTTCTAGTAATAAATTTAAAAAAAAAACTAATATTTTAATAATAATGTATATAATTGATTTAATTGATTTTACCTATATTATATTAATATGTTCATTGATATTTTTTTTTTACAATGTCAGGTAAAACAAGTATGTACATCATTGTTGATTATATTTTTTTTTATATAATTTATTATAGTTACAAATAATAATTAATAAAGTACCTGACAAATTATTTTTTAATTAAAAATATTTTAGTGTTATTGCTAATGTTTGTATTGGGGATCGGGGCCCAATCTCAAGTCAAACAGAAAGTGATCAGAGTAGCTAGGAGTATTGCTGTGTTGGGGTCTTCGGCAAACGAGTTTTTGGTCGAATGTGCTACCAAAACTAAGCAAAACGCAACAATATAATATATTGTACAAGATAAGTGTCAGGTGACATTATATCGTGTGCGTATGCGTTCGGTGTCGCCACTGTGTGTATTATTATAATATGAATAAATCGTCGTTGCTTTCGGTGACAATATCCGGTCCGACCGTCGGATTCGTTGATTAATATTTCCAGGAAAAGGGTCGTCGTCGTTGTGTCACGGCGTCGGCGATGGCGGTGGTCAATAATAATAGACCCCTAGCTGCGGTACAGTGGCGTTCGAGTGCGGCGGCGGTGGAGGGACCTGACAGCCGACTGCCGGAGAAAGAGCATTAAAGGTTTATACTCGGACTTCCGCGCCCGCCGTATTGTTGTCGGATCGCGTTATCTCGCGACAATATAACATTATATGCATATACAAATATATTATATAGGTACCTACACCGCGAACGTTTCGAAACGTTTTGAAACGATTCCAAGCTTGCAGATCGCCGCCCAGGGCTGTTGTGCCCAGTAAACCCGCCCCGACCGGCGCAGAGGTCATATAATAAAGGCCTCTTGCATATACACTATATTATTATTGTTGTATATATAACATAGTAGGGGCCTGGAGGAGGGACTTGGGTGATTCCCGTGGGGAATGGAGCACAAAGTGGGAATACTACCTAGACGTTATGTACGTCTATATTATATTATGTCATGTATATTATGTACTGCAGTAAATGTAATCATGATTTTTGTTTATTTTTTTTAGCGTTAACTTATCGCAGAAAAAGATTTAAAAAAAAAATACATACCTATATATATATATATATATATAGTATATACATAATATACATCTGCAGTAGCTCACTTGGCCAGCAGTACAACCAACTATCCCGATACAGAACGATACCGAAAATGTAATTTTTTTTATGCACACATTAAAAACAAAACATTTTAGTTTTTTGCAGTTTAAAAATGTTTTGTAACTCATATTTTTTGCACTCGGACTTTTCCTTCGTGAAACTATCGACTTTATTAAAAGTGGTGGTATTAATAATTAATAATATGCTATTAAATATTTTATTATATTTACGTTTTTCCACAAACACCGTAACAACATCAAGCCCGCGGGTAATTAATTTGAAATATAACGTTTGACCCTATATACCAACGATATTGTGATAGTGGAGAGGAGTGGTTATAGACGATCAACAAGAAAATATTTTATTTTCACATTTTAGCGTGCTACGAAGTTAGATTGTAAAATACGACCCAAGTCATGAAAATGTTACCACGCTTCACAATAGTTCTTAAGCTGTAAAAAAAATTACAACGATCGTCTTCTCGGGTCTCAAAGTTCTCGGCTGCGCGGTGTAATCGGATAGGAGGTTTACATTTCTAAAAATTGGTACCTACCCACTCAAATCGTCAAAACGATATTTTTTATTTATGGCACAGAACATTACGCTGGTACGTTTTATTTATCCACCACGGTGATAACGAATAATTATATGTTAATGAATGTGTACATATATTACAGTGCCAGCGGTGTAGATTACGTATGCCTCCACATTTTTCATAAATCCGTTATTGTACATTAAAGTTATATATTTTATGTACAATATAATGTACATTTTGAAATGTGCTCTCTAAATATTAAAAAAAAACCTCTCCTAGAGTATCCCCTATACTATACATGTATTCTGTATATAGGTAGTCGTTCTTGTTTTTTTTTTTTTAAATTATACGCCCCCGTTTTTAATAATAACGTTAATGCAGTTTTTGTACCTGTGGAGAATATTTTCATGAAAAATAATGGCCACACTATGAATTTTAACGAAGTAATTTTCCAGCGAAAGCTATTCAAAGTTTTTAAATAGTCGAAACTTTAACGAGATATCACTAAATAATTATTTAACGAAAATGTTCAAATTGGCAGGAAAAAAGAATATTTTTCATACTATAATTAAGTCGAATGTAGAGGGCGAGCTGTTAATAAATTCGTTTTACACAAACACGAATTCTTAAACATTCTCCTTCATGATCTATACTTTTAATATCACATTCTAAAATAGTATATTTTTCCAGACATTTTGATGCACAATATAAATAACGTCAGACAGCATGAACCAATGGTTTATTATTTATAAGTGTTTGAGGTTTAGTGGATTGGTGCAGGTGCGCAATACTACAGTGCAGTTTTGGTGGGTTGAAGAGTATGTCCTGCCATTATGGCATACCAGTCTGTACTCTAAACTTAAAATGCTTATAAATAATAAAATATTGGTTCAATATTCTTCGATATTTTTTTTAAAAATGTATTAGAAAAACATTCGGCTTTGAACTACAGATATCAAAATATGTGTTACATGTCAAAACAAACAAATAGAAGACAACCAAAAATATACACCTTATTCAAGTAAAAACATTTTAGTATATTTTCAGAATAAAAATCATAAATAGAACACCTTACTAATCTGTGAACGCATTTTATAATAATATTAGATAACAAAAACTAAATAAAAATAATATCTAATAGCCAATACGTACATAACGTGTGCCTAACACGTATTATACATAATATCAGATCGAAAGACTAGAAATAAGAATAAGAATATCATACAATATGCGTCTCTAATAAAAATAATGAGATTATATCGTATTAGTTATTTAACGGTCCACATCACCCTAAAAAAACCTATTTAAAAGTTGACAAGTTAACGATTGAAATAAAATTTTCCGAATTCGTACTAGTTTGTTCGGTACGTAATATATCGTCTTAAACGACCGCGAAGCTAATTTACCGTCTACATCCGTCTACTCGCTCGACCGATCTCTCCGGTGTGTGGAGGGCTATGATGATGTGTACGTACATTTTATTATGGCCAACGTTCGAAGCACTTTCGCCGGCCTGCGAAAAAAAAGACGGTTTTCCGAGGGGAAACTCACATCATTGTTGTAAAACAAACACGGCTTTTTCCAGGGCCTTGTTCGGGATCTTGAAAGCATATATACCTACCGGCGACGAACTAGGAATTTCGCTTAAGTACCGGTGGAGCAAACAAGGGGTTTCTACCGTCCGATAGCAAAGACCGGTGAAATAGAGATTGAATCTCCGCGATCGTATTATATTTTCAGCGAGTGCCGTGACTTATAATAATTAAATAATATAATTATAATAATAATAATAATAATAATAATTATTATTACGGATCATCGATCGAATTTAGAGTAGTACAAATTGTCCGCAAAATACGTAATTTCTTACCATAGACTATATTGTTATGGAGTTATTATAATTAGGTACCTATTCCATGACGTTATATAATATAATATTTATATTGTTAACATAATTCACATAATTGTTAACTAGTAACGTTTTTGTTTATATAGGGTGATACTCGAAACAGTAAACATTAATTAACTCAAAAAGTATGAACGTTTTAAAAATATTTTTTTATATAGTTTAAAATACCTACCTAGCTAATATTTTAACTAGAATAAAATAAAATTGTTGAAGAAAAAATATTTCTCGATTTTATAATTTTTAAGTTTTTTACTCTCTTGAATGATAACCATAACATGTCATTTCTATTTCATATTTGAAGCTGATAATTTTTTTAAAAATTTGTTAGGTATAAAAATTGTATTTTCAACGAGTAGTCATAATTAATATTATTATAATGACTTATGATTGCTTAACATTTTTATGAGCTGAGTGTGTAAGGAACTGTGGGGCGTGCATGCAAAATATTTACTTAAATTCATTCTAATTTACATATCTAAATTTCAAACACACATGAAGTAACAACCAATCATTAAAACATATTTGGTAATTAATTTTTATACATATAAATTCTCAAAAATATTCTGCTCTGGAATAAGACATAAAAATTGTGTCATTCAAATAAATTTAAATAGTTAAAACAATTTTAGATTATTTTTTTCAGAAATGTTGTTTTGTAACGACTTCAAATTAAATGAACAAAATATTTTCCAAAACATTATTAGTGTTTGAAATAATGAGTGTTTATTGTTAAAAGAATCGCCTAATATAACGCGCTATGTATACAAGGTATTGCAGTCATTCGTGGAAAACTTACTCGAAAAAATAATATTTTTGTTGCAAACCGATTAAAGTTTTACGCCGTTTTCTACTAAACAATTCATAATATATGATCATATTAGACCTTATATATTTTATAATATCCGTGAAAATCGATCTTGTGGTCTGACGAACTTTCTAATTTCATTGCATCACAAATGGTGTGGATTTTTAAAGAACTTTTTTACCAACCTTTTTTTATAATACTATCTTTCCGCTCTCCACATATTATTATTATTATTATTTATTAAATTCAATACTATAAATCTCAACTTACAACAGCCCACAGGCCGATTTCGTCTTGTCAAGCTTTTGTAACTGGCCTAACAAGCTGACAGATGTGTTTTGAACTCCTTGATCTTAGAAAAATGTATCTAAGCTATTGTGAGGAAATCATTCGGGTCAATAAAAATAGAAAATCAAAAATCAATTTTATCCTTTGTAAAATTTTAGCGAAACGAAATAATTAAATGATTCTACTTTCTCTCTCTCTCTGAAATCTCATTACATCTCTACTCCTCCCCAAACAATTTTGTCTACCGTAAACGAAAAAAGTTGGAGGCGTCTGCACTATATCGTAATAAATTATCTTTATTCAGATGTGTATATTATTATAGTACTGGCCTAAAACCAGTGAGCACTGAATGATATAACGAATAGACATGCATCAACCATTCTTTTTTTGAATTTCTCAAGTAATCAGTTAAAACAATGAATTCTTTCAGGCAACAAAAATTAATTTAAATTAATAAACTTTGTCATGACATTATTATTTAGCCGGAGTCACGGCTAAACCAATATTATCATAATATTATTATGTTTATTTGCAGGTATCGATATACTACTATTGTAATGCATATAATAATATTATACATTTATAATTTATACCTATATTATGACATACTAGTGCGGCGTACGATTTGGATTATTATAATATTCATTGTGCAAGACAATATTACATTATTATGATTTACGACAGCGCTGTGCATACATATTTATTATAATATTATTTTAGACTTATTACCTAGTATTTTATAGACACAAGCAGACATGAGTGACTGCGATTCTATTATCAAACTTCCATATTATTATTAAAATGTGACACAGGCGATATAGGCTTCATCACAATGCACTCATATCATTATTATTATTATTATTTTATGCGCTCGAAAACTATACTCGACGAAGCACTTGAGCGGCAACTCAAAATCAAAAAGCTGTTATAGAAGCGAAATTATTAATTAACTATACTTTCTTCCTAGAAACTGTATTATCCTGCCGTGCGCCTATTATGTGCGTGCCCACACATATAATATATTGTTTTACTCGTCTATGTTAATATAATACCCAATATATTATATAATATTACGATTAATTTAATTTATGTGTCTGGATGTGGTTTTGACGTATTAAAGTATAGTGATTTTATAAAATAATATATACGAGTTCAAGCTTAGTAATATAGTTATATTATATTGCGGGTAGTAAGCCTTCAATAAAATAATAATATGCGATATAGGTGCGATATTTTATATTCTCATTCGCCAGTCCCAATGGTTTCGTCTAATATTCGTTATTTTGTTTTTCGATTTTTAGATATCGATAAAATATAATGTATAAAAAATACCATTTTCAAAATGGAATTAAACCCAATACGTCCACGGTGCAATACTCGTAAAATTCAGAGTCGTAAAACCTCAATATTTACGTTTGAGGAATCTGATATAGGTACCCCGTATAGATTATATTAGCGTTAAAAAAAAGAATATTCCGTAATAATAAAAACAATATTTTTCCCAACTTGTTAAGCCTAGCCATTGTATCAGAACCCCTTACATAATATTTATAAAAGGAGTTTCTTTTTGGCCTTAACAATAGCCTTTGGGACCACGAAGTAGTTGCACCGAAATCTCAAAATGAAAAATCCGAAAAATAGCGTACAGAAACAATACTCGCGTGCCAGCCCGCACCGCGGTTTTTCCACAAAACAAAACAAGGAAGCTCCAACAAAATACATGGAAATTCTGTCGAAATAAATGAATCAATAAGTACCTGCCTAACCCATATAATATAATACTTCACTTTGAATTTCTAATTTAACCCTTCATTTCGGGCCCCATGTACCTATATATATATATATTCTACCATTATTAAAATAATAAAGGCCATATATACATCCAACTACCCTATAAACGTTTTCGTAATTCCACTTGCAATCAGCCTTTAGTTATTGCTTCACCATAGCTTCTGGCTATATATTTTTGGGAAAACCCTCGAGGTGAATAAATTCACGCCGTTTCTGGGATCTTATAATATTCTTTCCGATACTAATTACCATACGCACAAAATACCTTTGACATCATTATGTATACTACACCTGTATTATATATATATACTTATAAAACGCCATCTAAATTACCTACTATTACGAGAAACAATCTATATGTATACACACTGTTTACTGTTTATAGGTGCTCATTTAACTTCTTATACTGCGAGGGAACCAATAAAAAAAAAAAAAAAACAGTAATTAAAAATTTATCTCTTTAACTCAAGTTTTTTGTTAGTTTTACTTTGTCCGACATTTTGTATTAAACAAAAACAAAATAATAGTAATAATAATAAAAAAAAAAAGAATTAAAACCGTTGTTCTTCTAAAAACACAATTTGTTATCGTTGATGTGTTTTGGCTTTTAATTTTAAAAGTAAATTCTAAAACGTTAGACATCATTTTCCGGACGTTATAAAGTTTGAATTTTTAATTGAAATGGTATACCATCACTGAATACTTAATAAAAACACTATTTCTTGGGTGGTACGGCCCGTGTAAAAGTCTCGATATTTATTATTAATGTTTATTATAGCCGTTAACGGTTTTTGTTTTCTGGACACACTAGTTTGCAGTAATAGAAAAATAAAGGGGTTGGTTGTTGGGAATTTACGATGTGGGCATCGTCGCCAGCCAGACCGAAAGACAATTTTGATCTAAATAATAAAAAAATAAAAACAACCAAACACCCGAGCGAGTAGTCGGTGCCCCGAGGTACATTTCAAAGTGAAATCACCAAATTATTAACAAACAAAAATCTATCCTAACTTATATGGTTCAGCGTAGATACCGACGGTATCTTCCGTTAATACGGTGTGGACGTTTGTGTTTTCAATCATAATATTCTTGCCACTGGCCCTCAGATGGTGACAACGGATTTTCTTTCATTTTCTTTAAATGTCTACCTATGTATTTTTTATCCCAATAGAAAACGTTAAAAAAATATTTGGTGGGCGCACGCGATTTAGGCAATAAAACATATATCGACAAGTTATTATTAATTGTTTGGCGGACTTGCAAACTGAATTTTAAACGAATATATTGTGATATCATACCTACGTAGGTGTATTCTGTATAATATAAGCGTAATAGAGTTTAATATAATATAATAATCGCCTCCACCGTCTAGTCCATGTGCGCCAGCGATCCACCGCGGGCGCGTAACAACCAGTGTTTGTATTTTATATTATAATATTTATATATGCACGTGTGATGATTACCATCGTTAAATGTATATTATTATAGCGTTTAATACCTCGGTCACCACAGACTTGGCTGCGTTGTTCTTTAAAGCCTTAATGTTATTGTTGCCACCTACGCCACGACGTGAATCCAGTGGCATACTCGAAGCGGTACTATACAGTAGCATAAACGACGAGTGTGGGCACGTGATCGGTGAATGCGAAAAGTGTGATATTTGTTTGGAAATTGTTTTTTTCAAGCATCTGCCTCTGCTGCTGTTCGTGAAAACCCGCGCAGGAGACGTGAAAACAATATGCGATTGTTCCCGGCGCAATGGCGCGCCACCGAAATTTCGCCCTCATATAACGTTTTCCGGGCGATCCTAAACGTTTGCCGGTCTGCTAATGGCAGCCATAACCGTCTGCGCCGGAAACTATAATTCAATTTTTAGACCTTTACCGGAAACGAGTTATACTCGAAATATTAAAAAACGATTTTTTAAACCTAAACGATTTGACCCCAGCCATTATTATATATTATAGTCGATAATCCAATATTATGGTGGCGTTGCCGGTGCAGCATTCGGGACGTTCCGGAGCCCCGTTCCTGCTAAATTTTCGTCCCGGAGCAGTAGTAATAAAAAATAAAAATGGGGTGGGGTGAAAAGGAAAAAAGGGAGAAGATAAAAAAACAAAGGGACCGTAATAATAAAATATAATATATTAAACTGATATACGCAACCACCCGCCAACCATGACAGCGACTGTGCTGTGGTCTTATTGACGTAATTAGTGGTATTGATCATTATATATTATATTAGAACTGGCAGCATTTCAAATGCTGATATCGCAGTATCCGGTATTTGTTTACACTACCGGTATTAACGGTGTTACCGATAACATGGTATTAATGGTAATCACAAAATCATGGTATACCGGTAGGTATTAACTGCAAAATAATGTATTGAAAATCTCTGTAGCTGATTTATTATAATATTATTTTAAAAACTTTTTTAACAGTTAATACAAACAACACAAACTCAAATATTATTTTTTGGTAAATACTTTTTAGTTTTTTCAAAAATAATTAATATGAAAAAATTTTCGAATTCTTGCTATAATACTCATTATTATAGAAGAATATTTGAATATTCAAGAAAAACTGATCGATAAAAAAAATAATTAATTACTAACATACTTTTGGGAAGGAGTAATATGAACAAAAATGTCATCCCCCACTTCCACAAACATGACTAAATTATGCACAGGTATTGTGTTTTGATTGTTTGATTGTAGGTGCAAAGAATTACAACTTTGATCTAATTTCTTGAGAGAAGGGAGGAGCAAACTCCTTAAGTACATTTTACATAATATATAATCATATAAACCATTATTTTTATTTTTAGAAAATATAAATCATTAAACATTTAGACACTGAAAATCAACATCAGTTTACTATTAGGATGTACCTACAATATATCCACTGTTATCAAACACTGAAGTTGCCTTAAGCTACAAATCTTCAATCACTGTGGTTAGAAGCAACGTAGGTCTTACCATGTTTTGTTAACAGTATATTGATTGTGTATCACAATATCAAAGAATACAGTGATCATTATCATCCTTTACATTTTTCATAATAATATGATATTATCAATTATGGTCTATAGGTACTTTTACGGTTTTCGATTTACGATATTGTATTATCCCAGTGTGAAATAAATCCCCAATTGGTAACGATATTATTGAATTTTGATTAACTAAAAAAAAAGTCATATAGGTGACTGACCCTCCCCCTTCCCCGAGGAGACCCCTAACTGCAGAGGTTCTTAAGTCGAAGGCGGTGCAGGTCGTACATGATTAAAACGAGCATTTTTTTTAGTATCTTATAAATCAAATTCAACCCGATATCTCATAGTGGTCGTAATATCTAATAACGCGTGTTAAACCCTAATAATAAAAAAAAAATAATAATACCGTCCCTCGTGACAGTTTGGGCCACCGCTGCCCTGTACGAACTTACACCGCGGAATAGGAGCCGTACATCGCGCGAGACAGTGGTGGGTGGCGATGACACTATGACGGTTAGGCTCCCCGCCGCGCGAAACGATATGGTAATAATAATAATAATGCGTACGAAATCGATACGTCTAAAATAATAATATGTAATGTTACACCGATGCATTTGGGGGAAAATATCATGTGAGGGATAAAATGCCGTCGTACGCGAGCTATATTATTGTAATAATATCACTGCGTACAAAAGTGGTGACGTCGACATCGGCACATATAACCGAACAATATTAGGAGGTGAGAGCTTAAACACCAAACAAATTTTAGAGGAAACAGAACCACGTGGGGCTTTTCCCCACACACTGCAACAATATTTACCATACCATATATCCGTTACACATTTGATCTTTGATAATAAAACAAAAAATTAAGTAAGTAGATTTAAAAAAATTATAACGCATCGTATGCAAAGAGAATTATTTTTTTTCATCACCCAATAAGTAATAATTATTATACTCGAAATTGAATAAAAATGTTCCTACACTAATTTTTGTTTTCAGCATTATAATTTAAAATAGTTTCATTAGGTATTAATGGCAATAATATTATTATATATCTTTCGACATGCATAATTATTAATTAATAAGTCTGATATTCAATCATGACCCATAGTTTACGTGACTAAGATTTTAGTTTTTAAGGTATTCAAAGGATTCGATGTGCTTGCGTTTAAATTCTGAATGCTAACCTAACCCATGTAATTTGCACTAATGGACGTCAAACACACAAGTACGACCTATATAACACACAGATGTACGTGCAAGATGATCAGTGGTGAATTTAAGGGGTTGAGAGTCCAGGGATTCCGGACAACAACTCCCCCCCCCAACAGAACCCAAAAAAATTATATTGGATTACTACATTTTCTGAAATATATACCAAGGTATTATGCAGATAACAGCAGCAATACAATAATTATAGACAATACCCATTAGCTATAATTACAAAGTAATATACCTAAGTAAACAGTTGCTATACGTCTCAGTTTTTAATATAGCGTCCCGATGAGTGTCCCAGGAGGAAAAATCGTTCCAGAATCAACCCCCAATTATTTATGTTAAAATTGTGTCTTTTACTGAACATAATATTTTCTAATAGAAAAACAATAATATTGTTTTGAAAAATTATAAAACAGACAAGTTGATACAAAAATGATTGTCCCGATTTTAGTAAAATTAAATATGGCAACACTAGTGTATACAGACACTCAACTTATAGTAAATCAATTTTGGATTTTTTTTTTAAATCCGCCACTAGTGATGATTATTAACAAGAGTGTTGTGAATGAATGATATGTGAATATTTGAAAACAAGAAAAAATATGGATGAGCCCCATTGGCGTAACGTATAATTATCGTAATGATAATATAATACTATTATGTCTACACCTATATTCGTTGCACTATAAAACGTAATAATATACGACGTGTATAATAATATAATATTATAATATACGCGAATGTGATATTTCATATATTATACTCGCCGGCCATGTATGAATAGCGCTGATGCCAACACAAATAAATATCAATAATGTCAGTCGATGTATATTATTGCAAATTATAATTTATATTATAAAAGAAACGTCGTAATAACGATAATACAATGTATACATACCCTTTTGAATTTATTATTTTTGTTCACATTATATACTATTGCATAGGGTTTGGGTATATTAAACGGCAGCAATGTATACGCGAAACAAAAATAACCCCATTTATGAAAATTGTTCTTTACGATTTTTTTATGCCACGTAATAATCACTTGTGGGGCAGAAAAAATGTGTTGTTTGTTTTCCACCGAGAAACGGCGAGCATAATATTAAATAATTAACATTTATTATCAATCGTTATCGTAATCATTACAAACTATATTAATATTTATTATTCTATATTCGCGAGATTATTAAATCAGTTTTTATTAATTTTAATTTTTTGATTACGTCTTATTCGAAATCGTTAATGTTCCTTTATTTTTTTATTTTTTGCTTAGCTATTTCTGTGTTCTTGGAACGACTCCAAATTATTATTACACGAATGTACACAATAATAATATAGTCACCCTAATATTTAGCTGTCGAATAAAGCTGGGCGTATAAAAGCGCGTGTGCTAAAAATTCCAGATGATCGCCCGACCCAGTGATATTTAGCGCGGGTTGACTTCAATGTGTCTGATTGAAATACCCATCGCACCATGGCGGTATTTTAGTTGTGAATACTTTTGGATTTAATGAGCAAAAGTTATACATAGTTTTTATTATTTATTTAAGTATTTACAAACAAAAACAAAATTTAAATATTAAAATGAATAGTAATAATATAGTAGTATAATTTCGTTTTGTTTTTGTGTGTTTAAGCTAATAATAAAAATGTTTTGAGTATCATATCATTTGTGTTTTTATTTTAAATTACGAAATCGGATAAAACAAAAAGCGAACGAAATTTACAATTTTCGTTCTACCTACCTACAGTCAGTATAAAGGCGTGTTGTGTTATTAATTTAAAGAACCTAATAATACATTATTTCTTTTAAACATGTTCGGCGGTTGTTGGTAGTTTTTTCCTTATATTATATTATATACTTAGAAAAACTGTTGAAAAATCCAAGCTGTTCAAACAGTACCTATACGTACAACACAAATTCGACTTCCGACCTTTAAGGGCACAACGTGTGTAACATTTTAACCACTCGAAAAATCAACTCAAAAAAAATTGTGTTTGCATAAACATGCATAAACATGTGTTGAATAGTAGTTTACGCATACTAGTTTTTATATTTTTTTTATGTAGCGAGTCTGTAAAAGAACTGATTTAATACAAGGAACTTCCAAAAAATTTCTCTTTGCCAGATTTGCAAAATAATTCTACACTCACCTCAGTGACGAATTATATAAGGTAACAAATAGTAATGACTGAAAAATACGTTGTTATAATATAGTCGTGGTATATTGAATTTCGGTCTGATCACATTATAATCCAATATTTATATAAAAAATATTATAGTTTATAAGTTTAATTTCCAATTAAATACATGGACTATAATAACTTTATAATACTGACATTTTATGTAAACAGTTTGATTGAACTAGAAGGTTGAAATAATAATATATATATAATATGACCTGCGTACTATATATTAGTGTGTACGTAACATCAAACCGTTTACATTGTAGTCTGTGGACTACATGTGATTATAAGTAGAGTGCAGCTGTAAAAAAATTAAATACAAATTTAAACGAGTGTAATACAGTGCACGACGGAAGTGGCTTTGAATATTTTATGTTAATAAAAATAAATAATAATAACGGTCGAAAAAAAATGCATTAGCCTGAAAATTATGCGAATACCAATAGCACAATATTATTAATAACTTGAATATTTTGTTACCGATTACATTATAATATTTCATTCTTATGAATACGTCATAAAAAAAGACCAAAAACAAATAAATGAAAATAAAATCGACGCCGACGACGACGCATGTTTAAGGTGCAGTGCAGTGGCAATACGACACTTCGGGAGTGCAGCTCCTGCTGCAGGTATAATGTAACGAGTGTGTATGAGAGGTACATCGAAATTCCATTTCGATGTAAGGTTATTATTTAAAAGACAACGCGTTGCTAGGTATATATATATTAATGTAACAACGTCGGGACCGCACGCTTCAGTTCGCTTTACATTGATGAATGTACGTTTTTAGACCCAAACGTCCCGCGGTCACGGTTGACAACTTACTGGTGAACGGAAAAGAGCTAATTTGAAGTGTTTTCCCTAAAGAAACGGAATTCTCAACCCTGCCCTGGACGGACGATCTGTGAGAAAGGGAAAGAGATATAGAGAGCGAGAAAGAGTTTGACAGACGGACAGCTTGCAGAATGTCTATCAATCTTACGAACATCTAATATATGTCGGACTTTTTCTGGATATCTGTCGTTGATTAATATACCTAGCCAATTATTGGCCATCGATTATCGCGAGCGCAATATTATTGAATTTTGACAAAGATTGTCCATCTTCGCCCCCCGATTCACCCAACAATGTCGAAGTTTCTTCGTTTATTTCTGTTCGGCCATCGACTGCCGATTACGCAGAGGAAATCCGTATAGGTACGCGTCGCCCACATTATAATTTCGTATAATGTTCAATGTACATTATAATAATATACACAAACATGTGGATTACGAGTATAACACGACTTACGCATGTACCTACGTATAATATAATATCGTATGACAACACGCTAGACTGTCGTTGAGCACACGTAATACAATATCATATACCATAGGTATACCTACGGAAACAGAGTGTACCGTGTAAAAACTTTAACTCGGCAAGCGCAATAATATTATTATCTCGGTTGACATTATGTGATTTCGAAAAAAAAATACATTTTTACGCGGGCGTATTTCTTATAATCCTTTTGACCCGAGCATATTTTCCGCCTGCAGTTAATAAATATAAATTACTCTGTGTGTTTACTGCAACCTAGAAAACGATTTATAAGTCTTCGTAATCATGGTAGTCGACATCAGCACGATTTAATCACATTAATACCTATATTCATAATATATATATTTGTATACATTATACAGGGTAAAATATAAAAAACTTACATATACATAATTACTTTAAGTCTTGTCCTTTTTTTTAAATTTAATTTTTAGTAATTTTGTTATTGTTAATTATGTAATAGGTACTTAAAAAAAAACAAATGTTTTTAGTAAGTTATAATATACAGGGTGTCCCGCGAGGATTTACCCATTAAGATATCTCCTGAGATAATAAACTTATCATAAATCTGGACTTTTTATTAGACTCACAGAAACAAGGTCTACATAATATATTTTATTTTTCAATTTAATTAAATTTGTTGGTAAAAAAGTTAGAAAATGTAATTTTTTATTTTTTAATTTAAGATAGCTATTTTATAGAATTGATTTTTTTTTACATTTTAACGTTTCAACAATTTATTTTCTTTAATTTCATAATTTCATAATTTCATAATCCCCATCTACGGTTAATGGGTATATCCTCATGGAACATCCTGTATGTGTTTACTATTCATGTTACAACCAAGGCTTGCATTTCAAAAAAAAAAATCCGTTTTATGTTATTTACAATTAAAACGTTACACCATTTTTGCATTCATCGTTATTTAGAGCTAAAACGTTGTACAAGTTTTGTATTTATTATTTAAAATAGTGTTAATACCTATTAAATTTAAAAAATAATAACTACTGCGGGTAGGTTATGGTCCGGATACGGAACATAATATAATCGAATCTTAGATTATTTGCATGAAATAAATTTTTCTACGAAGATCTTTTAAATAAATACATTTTAAAATATTTCGTTTTGCGTTATTTTTCGTTCAATGATATTCTATAAATTACGTTTTGGTATTTAATTATTTTTGATTATAGCTTTCTGTTATAATAACATTTATAAATTTCAATCATTTTTTTGTCAAATATAGCGTTATTATATAACGTTTACAAGCCCTGAAAATAAAAAAATAAGTATTATTTAATACACTAAAAATTTGAATGAACATTTAAACTTCAGAGACGTTAATTATTGAAAAATTATATTTGTTACTTTACGGTATAGTCACCGGCCGCGGCAGTTGCTATACACATTTGGGCCACGAATATTCCAACAGTCAGCGAATATAAGTTAAAAATAACGAATACATTTACATTATATCACCGTCAACATAATATTATAGTTCTAGACATTAGGTACGTATTTTATGTAAATTTCAGAATTTCAGAATAATTTATTTTCGGAATTATGAAGAAACAAAATAAATTTAAATCAACATTAAAGCTACTTTTGACCAATTCCTGTATTTAAATCTCTTCTATGGAGTAGTCAATACTCGAGTATTTTTCAGTTATAAAAACATGGATATCATTATTACTTAATTTATTGTTTTCACTAGTTTAATACTAATAATAAAATACATTCATTATATACCTAATATAATATTATTTTCTTAAATTCAATGCTCGATACAATTTCTGGTACGTTTATTTTGTATTTTCATTATTCATTTATTTAGTTTTTTATTCAATAACAGTGGTTGAGCCGTAGGGACGAATATACCTAATAACATTTTAACCTGTGTATAGTCACGACACGCCGCAGCGGATAAGTATATAGGTACCAGCCACCGGTCGAAAAATGTTTTATTATTATTCAAATATATACAACGGACGACTATCGTTTTATACGTAACAATTTCGACCGGCAGTTATATTTTATTCACTAATAAAACCTCATAGGAAACTTTAATAATATTATGCGTAAAGCTATAATTATTATAGATGACAGGCAGATGGGGGGACCACCCCTTCTGAATGGTTTTTAAAAATACACAGAAGCACTAGGTAAAAAAAAGATCAATATCATCGATGTCTAACTGAATTTGGTGGTTATTCAAAAACTTAGCATCACCCTACACCCTTACCCTACACTGTTTTTTTGAAGATCTTCTCACTCCTGCAACAACAAACACAATCCCAGATACAATATATTCTCGTCGCACCGCTGTAATATAATATTGTGTTACCAATATGCATTATAGCAGTGCCGCGTTTGACGCGTTTCATTCTATAATTATTTCTAAATAACAGTCTAGTTTAATGCCATCATAATAAATTAGTGTTTTTCTGAACGTTTGAAGATTACAACGAATTGCTTTTTTCCGCCGTTGTATTATAATGATATAGCGAAAGCCATAACAAGTTTGCGTTTAATTATGACGCCGATCCTAATGCCACCGCCCCTCCCCCTCCTCCAACTCTGCTGCCCCGTTCACGATCGAGTTAAACTCTCCGGTTGTCGTGTCCCATTGTAACCCTTAACCAACTTCACCTGACGTTTCGCTCGTAAACCGAAAGGTTTTTTTCCCCGTTTTATTTCTACTATAAATTACTTTTCTCCCGCCGGACGACCACAGCCCCACAATATTTCTCGGTGGTTTTGAGGTTAACCCCGCGCGTGTTTGAACACTCGCGCATTCGTTACGTCCATAAGTCATAAATATATATATATATATATTAATTTGCATACAGGTGTACAACATGTGTGTGTGTGACATGAAAGGTTGATTAAATGGAATAACAACAATGACAAAAGTCGACGACGATTGTTCGGCTCGCCTGTCACACAATAGTAATAATATAATGATCTCGGTGGGGCGCAAACACGGCGGCCGCGGAGACGAGAATACGAATACGATTTGTACGATTCCGCGGTCGGTCCGGATTTGTCAACTCCGCCGCTTAACGTCAACATTGATTGCACCTCGTCGATTATATATCATAGCTGGTAGGAACGTAAGTAATATTATAATTAAACGTAATATTGAGATCGCCCACGTGTTATATGCGTCCGCTTTGAAAAATTAATAATTATCAACCGACGTTGTCGATGTATACATATATATATATAAGTAGACAATAATAAATTAATATTATAGACAATATGATCGTAATACACGTACCGTATAAGGATAATAAAAAGATGGACGCGTCTTATCATTAATTATGTGTGCCCGAAGAGAGTGCATGTTACTATAAGGTAATTAAAACAAAAAAAAATATATTTAAATATGGTAATCACTTCTCAATATCAAATGAAAAATGATCAAATAAAATAAGGTCTAATATTATATTCAATCAAACTGATCCATAACTGTTAATTTAAAACTATTATGTGACTATAATATTATTATGAAAATTAATTACTTTATTATTTGTTATCATTTATCGATTACCGATTATTGCAGAACAATATTATAGACTAGCAATGACCATATTATAGTTTAACCACTTCATACCGCTATGGTATCTAGAATTCTATCCGGGCACACTACGCAACGTGTATATTAAGTATATTATATGAAGTGCCCATCTATTTCTTTATTTTATCCATCGTATCGTGCCGATCGACGACTACTGATCGAGTTGGCGTAAAGAGATTTTCCCCTCGTTATGGCGGCTTTGTACACGTAAAGAAGATTGCGAAACAGAAGAGAAAAATTGAGCAGATCGTTATTACAGGCAACTCCTTTATCCGGTTCGCGATAAGATTAGTGGTTAATATCTTTCATATCCCCCCCCCCCCCACGTAAACCTTTTAAATTACCATGAAATTAATTAGGGGCTTTATTATTTATTTTTTAATTGCGCTATACAATTACATCAAACTGATAATTCTGATTAACACCCTCGGGACTTCGTTGATTTATCGTCGTGGTAAACGCAATCGGCAACACTCATTTGTAAATTTGTAATACGCGTATTTTGAAAAGTTAATTGCTTTATAAGACACGAACAGAAAGTATTAAACGTTACCTACACGAGTTAAATACTATAGAACATTGCAAACGTTTAAATATTAATTCATTTCGTCGTATCTGTAATATCGTGTTTCATATTATAATATTTTATTTTAACAATTCGATCCAAAAGTTAAAATTGCATACCTATACCTAACTCAAATTTCTTCGAGATTCAGAGCGAATTAAAAACATTACTGTCCGATCTATAATATAGGTAGATCGTTTTTTCGTACCTATTTAAAGTGTATACATACATAATTCTATGTTAAATTATCGTTTTTGGTTATATTATCTGATATCATAAATAAATAAAAAGCATTCAATCAATACAGAGTAACAATACCATGGTAATGGTAAGCGCTTACACTTTTTTATTGGAAATAAATGGATGTTAAACTGTTTTGATAAGAAATCAAAATATATTATACTGATATAACTAGACCCTTTTGTTAAATTTGATGAAAAATTGTCTTCATTTGAGTTTTATAGAAATAGAAATAGTTCTATCGAAAGGCTGAGTAGGTGGTCTATCTATCGACACAGTCCGTTCGAGAATCGGAAAGAGTAATCCATCGATTTTCTGACCTTTTATGATAATAATGATTGTTCAAAGTGAAGGAAAAAACAGAAACATAGCAGCCGATATCGACGACTAGCAGCCGTCTCCATAAATATCACGACCATATAATATACTTACGGTCTTCAAATAATACAAAAGTTGATGGCGGCGTCGACTCCGGTTACACAGTATATTATTACCCAATGAATAGTAGTAATGGTAATAATAATAATAGTATTATACCCGATGATTGGTTTGTTGGTTGTTACTTGGTTATGGTTACCGTCGCTGACAAGTTAATACGATCATAATATTGTAGCTAGCGTGGTAAACGGATTCGGTCGATAAAATATTACTGCGTCGGAACGTGTACTATACACATGTACCTTACCTATACCTTCATACATAGTTATAGGTATATAGGTGGGTAAAGTGCACTTTTCCTGGCGGCCAATTTTAATTGGATACGACTCGCGCATAATATGTATATACGCACAACATTATCGTTTTCGGGTCCCTTTATATTTATATATATATATATATATAATATAATAAAGTATCGTCGGTGGCGTCCCGACAAGTACATATTATTATTATAATATAGCACACTCGCATCGCATAATAATATTATATACGAGTGTGAGTAAGTTTGTATGAAGTGCTCGTATACCTGCATACTATATACATATACGCGTAAATTACACGCGTGTATACATATATATATATATATATATATAGATATATAGATATATTTATATAAAATATTATATTGTAATTTTCAAAATTCTTCTATCGAATCTCGCAGACGCGCGTAAATATAAATTGGAATCCAAAAGGAAAATAACACGCCCCGGGGGGAGTCTGCGGGCTTGAATATATAAATATTGTACACAATGTACGGCACACGCACACACACACACACACACACACACACACACACCGGCCCCGGAAATTAACTGATATTCACGGCCGCAGTGCCGTGTTCATCGCCTCGCTCGTTATTGAGGGAGAGGCTGCAGCGACGTTTTTTTACTGCTACCCTTATAAACACACAGCCGAAGTCTGTCGCGCGGAGACGTCTTCAGACGGTTTCCTCGAGAATCGTCACGCCATCTCGTGCGTCGGAAAGGTGCAGCCGAGACGAAAAGGAAAACGATTTCCATATTTCCTTCCCCGCTCGCAGCGTCAATCTACAATTCCCACACACACACACACGCGCGCACACTCAACCGCAAACACGCACACATCATACGTATTTACCGAATAACCGAATTTTAATATTTTAAAAAAGTCTTTCGGCCCTTTTGATCGACTACCTATATAATATATATATATATATAGGTATATATACAGGTATATACCCACTTACGTCACCCTATTTACATTTAATATTCGTGGATTTACATTACCGGAACGATTTCGGAAAATACCGCTCACTTTGCGAGAAACGAAAAAAAGAAACCTCTTTACGGCATATAACGGCTGAGAGTATATGGGTAAATATAATATAATATCACATCAACATAATAATATAAAGCCTGTCGATCGCCGAGCGCAACCGAACGTTTTATGTATAATATTTCGCCGTCGTGTACATGTGCAATGCGCGTCTATAAGAACCGTTCGTCAATAGCACACGGCGTGAGGGTTGTAACAATACTCGCGAGTCTCCGGCTCGGTATATAAATCTGAGCGGGTCAATTATTATTACGACGACTGTCCATAAACTATGATGTATACGTTTAGCTATTCGATAAAATATACGACCCCCATCTATTAAACATTATATTGCACTGTTATTTTTATTATAAACATATTATACCGTCGTACGGCAATTTTATCGGCCGGCGGACTGACGAGGTTAAACGACGACACAGCTGCCGGTGCGTCTATATCTACTGCAACTCGGGTCGTCGGGGCCAATTATCGCGACGTGTCACGACTGTATATATAGGAGGTCGTGAAACCACAACGTCGAGTGGTCACATAAATCGTATATAATGCAATATAATGCGTACGCGACGATGATGGGCATTGTGTATTTGTGTGAGTATTATATTCAGAGCCTGCGAGACAGGGAGGAATATTTCTCATCGAATTACGTTTTGATTTGTCTTCGCACCGACGAGACGCTGTGGCGTCTCGACCCGTGTGAATTTCCCGCGTTTATTACCGGCATTATAATATATATATATATATATATTTTTTTTTATTGGAATAATGATTTCGACTGCTAAGGTCGTTAGCCTATAAGGTTATAAAATGGTTAATGTTACAAATTATAATATTATTACGCACAATTTTGTTCATTACCTGTATACCTAATATTATATTATTATATTTATACGTGGGCCCCCGCGACAGCTATATTATAATGACTCGTGTCATACTATTTTATTGTCATGGAACAAGCCCAAAAAATAAATTTGTTTTACATTACGACCATCAGATATATTGTAACATAGATATTTTATATGTAACTACGATAAGTGTATAACTGATAATATAATAGTTGGATAGTTTTCAGAGACAGGCAAAGAGAGGTCGTTGTAAAGCACATAACTTTAATAATATATGGTTATTTAAGAAAGCTAACCTGTAAGGGGGTTAATAAGTAGACAATGTTGTCGGATAACCACTGCAGGAAGGGATTAGAAAGTTAATGCGTTTGTAGCCTGCGAAAGGGGAAACCATTCGAAGGAGTTTGATTTGTAATAACATAATTTATTGTATAACTGTCTTGTATTTATGTTGGTGTTGTCCATATCGTCGTCGGTACATAGTAATAATAGAATGAAATGTTAACCATGGACGATATAGTAGTCGAATAAAAGGCAGGATAACCTCTAACGGTCGGCGCGTTTCGGCCGAAGACGATATAGTATAATGTACGGCTTGCCGCCACAGCCGTGCGTATCAACAGGTGCGCGTATCGGTTTACATTGGAAATACTGTGTATAAGAACAAAATAATCACAAGACAACGGTGGTTTGCGACTGATTTATGGAGATATTCGGTTACTGTGTGGCGGCCGTTTTTATAACACACAAAGTACCTATATAATATTGGGGCAGCATGAAACGTTTCGAAACCTGTTATTTTCGTGCAGTTTGTTATGTAGAATGAGGGAGTTTTTTATTGTCTCTCGCTCGAGTCGTAGACAAACGAAGACGTCTTTATCGAATGACACCAATTATCGACACGGACGCAACGACGCCACTGCAGCAAGACGACGGTGGTGTGGCTCTATTGATTTATATAATATGGTCGAACGGGAATAACGTGCACTCCAAGAGAGCTTTCGAAAACACTAAGGCACAAAGACGTGCACGCGCGTCTAAAACAACACGGCGAAGTAATTTTTCGATAAATTTACAACGTGTTATTGCTGCCACCGACCACAACGGCTGTAGACGTGTAAAATCATCGACATCGATAAAAAAAAAACCCCATCATAAAGCTAAATTAATTTCAAATATAAGTGGTGGTATAGAGGCTGAGGTACTGGGGCGGTCATATGTTTGCGCACATTTTGAAAATTGTATGTAACTTAAAACCGACTGACCAAAACCAGTAGTAGTTCGCACACTTAAAAAAAAACAATTCCTAGAAACCGATGAACCGTTTGTGCACGCATTCACCTTACCAATACTGGAATACTGGATGTATCAAACGATTTAATAATTTTTCTACCACATTCATATTATACATAACATAATTAATAATTAATATTAATTTACTATCATTGTCATTAAAATTGAAGATATATATCAATATATGTTTTATATTTATAGTCGTATGAAAAATATTTACAAATAGGGGGGGGGGGGGGGGTAGGCGACTACTCTGGTGCGTACAGTAGGAACACGAGTGCATCTCGTAATTGAGTATAGGCACTGTACAATATAATGGATATTGTTTTAATTCTGAGTTCAATGATAAATCAATGAATACGACGAAAAACAATTTCGAGCGAAGACGGTGTAACTTTTTGGTAACAAAGGTTAGCAAACAATAGTTTTATGCTTATCGATTGTATACAAATTTCGTGAGCTAACGTGTTAAGAGCTTTGTCTACGCAAACGGGCGTCAACCGAACCGAGTGAGTAGAGCCAAAAATCGGGTTACCTTTATTGTTTTATACCAAGGTAAAAAAAAAAAGATGACATCCGGTATACATAATGGACGTGACGATACGAGCCACGAGTGTGCAGTGTCCGCGGGCGATGGAAAATATCGATGTGCGCAATAATATTAAAACTTTAATGGGAATTGTTTTAAGTTTTTTTTTAATTTTCCCCACTCGTTGTCTCGCCCACCAACGCGACTGGCTACGTAAAATATCCTATTATTTGGTCATCAGCAATCCACACCACCGACGGATACGCTCACCGCGCCGCCATCGTCTATTAGTACTCGAATCATCGACATATTGTTATTAGGTACACGTATAATATAATATCATATTATTATTATATACCACGACGAGTGTCATCCGATTCGGCTTTTGTCAAATCCGTCACGCCGAAGGGGGTGTGAGACAACGGCGTTTTTCTATTTCCATACAAACCATGGCACACTTGAGCTAGTATGTGTGGGACGTGTGTGTGTGTTTATGCACTTTGTACAGTAGGTACCTACACTCTCGTCGTCTGCGCGAAACCTACTCACGGCGCGAGGAGAAGGTATTATTATTTTTTTTTATTATTATTCCTACGCAGTCTATACGCACAAGAGTATATATTCATATTGTTGACTTCTCCCGTGCTGTTTAATTTTTTTTATATTTAAATTTTTTTTTACACAGCTACGCGCTTATTATATAGGGACCTAGAGTGGCGAACATTACGCCGCCGCGGTAATAAAGTTACATAAACGAGAAGCGTGATACAGGTAGCTTGTACATAATGTAATTTTACACTCAATGATAATGCGCAAAGCATGTGTGTGTATCTATATCATATCGTGTTGTGGTGTGTACGACCAAACAACCCGTTTATACGATACGGTGTTTTGTAATAATATATATATTAAAATATTATATTATTATCATGTTTCTACTTAATTATATTATACATAGGTATTCATAGCCGTATTTTTAGGGTGGGGGAATCACTGACGTACGTGAATGGTATATTCGTTAAAATTAGGTTAAGAGATGTAGGTAGGTACGTAAATTACATATTATAATTATTGGACATTTTTAAATAATATGTTGTAGTATTAATACAATATTAAAAAAGTTTTCTAACGTAGAATAATATACTCATCTGTTGAAATCTAAATAAAATAAATATCTTAATTTGTAAATAATTATAATGGATCATTTTTTAAACTCTTAGAGTAGTCATTTTTCTGTAACTCGTAGCTACTTATTTTTTTTTAAATATTATTAGTTTTCATGAATTTATATAAAATACACATGTTTTATATAATATGTTTATAGGTTATGAATTAACTTTTAACAGAACCTTTATACAATATTTTTTATAATAATCACATTTTCTTATAGGTTATTATAACGTTACAAATACCTTACATCTATCTCCTTGTTAACCAAATCAATTATCATGTACCCGCAGTAATTACGGACGAACACATCGTCATAAGTCATAATGTAGGTATATAAACACTAAACATATCCTTATATTATTAGAAACTTAATACATATAATTATTATAGGTATTTTATAAATAAAATATCAAAAGTAGAAAAATGTATAATATACAATTTGAGAAAGTAAAATGTATTCTACATTTTGAACGAAACATATACGCATTGGTATTTACTATATTATTTAGTCGTAGCATACCTACACTGAAGGTGGTGCGAAAATTTCAAGTACGGAACTTATTAGAATGTCTATTGCATATTATTATTAAGTAGGTATGCATCCCTGGTATTGCGGTGTGGGGTGAAGGGGCACAAAATCGACACTCACTTTTCGGGATGAATCAATATTATATCGAACGAAATAAATCCGTAGACTTATAATTACATTCGGCTAAAGATCATTGCAGCCTGCGGCAGGTCACCGATATTGAGTGGTGTACGTCGTCTGCACATAATTTATTATTAGTGGGATCAATCGCCACGCGTAGTATTACTATAATATATTATTATTATTAATGTTATTATTATTACTATGTAGGTACCGACATCCTCATTCGTCGTGATAATCAGCCGGCGGACATTGTGCTGACGACGTGCGACAGCCTTGTTTGTTAGTCTTCCAGAGAAAAAGAAAACGATATATTTGTCTAGCAGTCGTAGGCGTGAATGATATACAATAATAATATACAGTGTGTTATTACAACTCACGTTTCTTCGCATATCATAAACAACGGTAGAAGTAGTTACATCTAGTACAAAAGTAGCACTGCAATGGCGAACAGATGCATTTTGGGAAAAACCACCCTTTTTACCCTTTTCATGTATTCACCGCGCTCATATATTTATAGCAATTCTGTTCGTATACCATATTTTATTTTAAACATTTTAAATTAAATCTTATAAAATATATTTATTTCCACCTGATTCCCATAGACCTTAAACAGGCTTCTGCCGGCCAGTTATTACGCCTGCAGGTATAGTTACAACAAATGAAATAGTAAGTTATTATATTTTATATTATTCATGTGTTCGTATTTTAGAAAGATTATTATTTACTATCATTATCATGATCCACTTATTATAAAAAATCTTTTAAATGTCTTATCAATAAAAAAATTGCAAAAATTCATTGTTCTTAATAGTTGTTTGTATAATTTTGTATTCATCATTAGTTTAATTTATTAATATAATAAATTATCTAACCGTAATAAATATGTCAATATTTGAGTACGCCTTAACTGGATTTAAATAAATGCTAAATATTATAACGCTATACCAATATTAGGACCAAAAAATATATGTTGCAAGGTAAACATTCCGATATCTGTAACCTGTATGTAGGTAATTTAATTTGACTGAGTGCAAGTGAAAAAAAATCCTTAATAACCATGATTATTGATGGCAAAAATCAACGTTAAAATGTTGCATTAGGTTATTATATAATAATATATATATATATATATATACATTTATAATATTTTTTTATAATATTATAAAAAATATAATAAAACATAAAATATCGAAGTTATGTTACTTTAGCAAACATGTTATTTTATTATGTGTACTGAAAAACATTTACCTCAAAAAGAATTACATTAAAATATAATTTGAGTGTAACAGTCTGGAAAACGATATTTCAGTGAATTTATTGTTTTTTAGAAAATAAAAAATACTTTTACGTTATTAAATTTCGTTTTCGACTCGAATGGAATGGTAGAAAATGTATTATTTGTATTTCGTTAAGTAGGTAAGTAAAACGTTTTTAAATCGTTTTATAAAATGTAAGTAATAAGGAGGATTGCATTTTTAACCAAATCCATCGCTGTCATAGCTGTCTTAACTGTTGAAGTGAATCAATCAATTTGATGGCAACAAAAATTGTATGAGTAAAGTTTGAGTATATCACGTATTCAGTTGAGAATAAAGCTTATAAATACACTGTCAAGAGATTGAAAAAAAATAATCCTAGTGAATAGTAGATAATGTATTTGTTTTAAATATAGCAATAATTTTGATAGCCAATATACCCAATCATATTCTACGAGCTTAAAGATCCAATAAAATATAAATTTTAGTTTATTAAAACACAAATAATGGAAAAATTTAAAAATAATTTAAACTGAATGAAAAATATTAGAAAATATTAAGTGCAAACAAAATAAAATACTACTCAGTATTGTATAAAACGATGATTAACATAAAAATATGAACCAAATATTTCAAATTTGAAGACAAATTATTGTTGTAAAATTAGATTTTATGATTTCAAACCAGAACGAAAATTTCGTGGAAAACAATTTCCATACGAGATTCGTTCCACGGCTGTATTTACTTTGGTTAGTTTTATTTTTCTTTCTTCTACATTGATAGGTCAATATAACATTAATAATTCTATACCATTTATTAAAATGTAAACGTAATACTCTGTATAGTATACTTACTCTGTATGTGCATTTAATTAATACATTATTTATGATGATCATATGTTGTGTGTTTTTGACTATATAACCGCAAAATTTGAGTTTGCTTAGTAATCCACCGTCGCTGTCTGTATTTATAGAGGTAAATAACGAAAAAAAAAAATTCTAAAAACGTTCCATTTTCGCAAAAAGTTATGATCGTAAATATTAAACATTAGCTAGCGGACGAAACAACGTTCGGTCGTGCCGAGATTGGTCGCTGCTGAAATGGGTTTCTCGGTTGCATGCATTTTTCTTTCCCAGGTATTTTAAACATATTATTTATACAGGGTGAAAAATCAAGAATTCTCACCTCTTTCATATTCCTTTAATAATGCACGTATTCAAATTCTACAATTTGAAATTTTCAAGTTTACTCAAGGATCAAATTTTAAAATGTTTTGTTCTAAGCGATGTCTGGTGATGATACATACGAACTTCTGTTTTTAAATAATAACCACACATTTTAACTCTTAATTGTTAAGTGCATGTTTTTTTTAAAATGTATATGTATCAAAATTGAAGTTCAAACGTGTTTTACTTGTTTAACTCGAGGGGTCTTCTAAGGATTTTTTTATTTTAAGAGCTGATGTACATCAGTTTACTAGATAACTATAATATGATAACATATTTGGAATATACTTGGTTTTAGGTTTGATATCGTAGTAATTGGGAAATTGGTCGAGGAAAATAATAGTAATATATTAATTAAAGTATGAAATAGGGGTATGTTGGTAAACCATCCTGTATATAAATATTATATACACACACACACAAGTACCCGGTAGTAGAGTATCCGGAACACACACATACGCATGCGCACGCAGTCGAATGAAAAGTGTACTTAGAATTAATTGCCACGAACCACGCCACACATACACACCACACACACACACACACACACACACACACACACACACACACACACACACACACACACACACACACACACACACACACACACACACACACACACGCACTATAATATAACGCGTACGCCCAGTTATGAGAGTCGACCGATAATTACACGCCGGACAACAGAGAACAATTTTTTTTTTTTAAAAACGAGAACGAACGAAAAAAAAGTAATAAAAAACGATCATACACGAGACTTTTATATTTTTTTTACGGCGTATCCCTGGGCGGCGAGTGGCGGCCGTGCACCGCCACTCCCGCGCGTGACTTCGGATTATATTTTCTCTCCGTCGGAGGTTATTTTTTTGTATTTCTTATTTTTTTTTTTTTCAATCACGGTGAATTACGTTTGCTCCCAGTTTGCTTTGTACCTTTTTACTTCGAGGACGTCGGCACTCGCGGTGATCGGACATAGGACATCGGCCCAGGAAACACACACACACACACACATAAACAACTAAGAAATAAAATGACGGCATCGGTGGCAATAGGGGAGTATTTGTAGAGAAAAACCAACGGGACCGGTGGGAGCTTTTATGCTCACCCGAATCCAATTCCCGACGTACTCGTTATCTGGTGAGAGAATTTCACCAAAGACGAGTGACGTCAAAAAATGTATGTCCTTGTCGGCGATGGAGGTCAGAGTTGGCTGTAATATATGAAATACATTTTAAAACATACTGATAGGTTAGGTTAAAGGTAAGTAGGTAGGTATTTACAATATAGTATATTATTATAGTGAATCTATGACGAATTCCACAGGAAAAACACAATAATATCCTCTGTCCAAAATTGAAATATTCAGATTTAATAGAAACATTTTTTAACCCAACTCAAGAAACAAAGCTATTTATTTATATGTATACCTAGCCACCTAGGTTATATATTATATATTTTTAAGTAAGAATGCCGAATAAAATTTGAAAATAAAATATATTTTATGGTAATATTTCCTGTAGAGTTCCATGCAGAATTATGTCAGTTCAAGTAGTTTTTCATCATTTTTACTATCTATCATAATAGATGCTATTATTTGTTTCCATAGTCGGACAATTATTTTAGCCATCACATCTGATTGACATCGCGACAACAAGACGTGATGGTGTATATTGCCAGTTATCGACAGGTACCTAATTTCAGATTTTGACAGGTATCAGGATGTAGAATGCAGACAAAACTTTATGGTGGTACATAATACCATTTTCAAAAGCATTTAGGTAAATGATACGAGCAATTTCGGTCTTGATCCATTTCAGAGTATACATTTAGTGATATTCTATTCGGTGATATTTGATGTACTTATGTATTACACCTGTATAATAACGGCCAGATACACGATTTGGTGAAGTTTCAACCGTGAATTTGATATACCTATATTGGCATAGTACCTATATAATATTTGCTGATATCATAAATATTTTTCTTATTATTGACGTGTACAGAGTATTTTGTTTAGAACTCGTGCCTATATAGATATAGGTCATACTATTAGATTGTTAACATAATATAATATAATATGCCACTGATGATAAATTCCCTAATGTAGCCAAGTGTATACAGTATACACGTCATGACTTTGACATAGTAATTAATTAAAATTTGAAACGATAATTTCCTACATTAACCTGCTATCCAACATACAATATAATATTATAATAGGTGTTAAGTGTAGACGATAATTTCATTAAACACCGGTTTTAAGTTTATATATTTTGTAAAAAATAGGACATATTATGTTATCTTAGGGTATTTCGATATTAATATTCTTATTAACCGTATCTTTATTGGGATACGAGAGAAATAATAAATTAGCAACACCATTTTATCAATTTTCCTCTTGAAAATTAGGAATTAGAAAATCAAATAATATAATATATTATAACTTAGCTGTGAAGCTCTGAATGAAAAAAAATATTGAAGTTCATGTATTCGAGTCTTTATATATTAATCTAATCTCCACCGGATAATATAGGGTTGTAAGCAAATTGAGATAGAATTTAACTACAAGATATTGAATTTTTCGTTTTTTTTATCGCAAATTCATTGAGTAACAGCAATAAAATTAATATAATATTATTATAATAATAGTATGTTTTAGTACCTATTTAATGTTATGATATTTAGAGTATGAAGAGCGCGAAAAGCTGACATAGGATTTGTGGTTAATTTTATCTTACGCCTGCAGTTTCTAATTTAAAAAAAGTTGAGCGTCCAGCAATTATCGGACTTATAATATTTTAAATTATTATTACCATCATTACCGTACCTATATATAGTGTATACGCATCGCGATCTACAGCGTTTTTATTTAATATTAATATTATGATTGTGATAATTATTATTATTATACATACATGTGCGTTTTTTCGACACAAGTATATTTCGTCAATGAACTGAATTATAATGGCATTATATTATATTATTATTCAATATAAAAATAACAATATTACAATACGCTGTGCCTATATTATTATTATAATGTCTGTTTACGTGTTTCGGTTTTAGTGTATTTCGTACACAGTCAGTAACGTATAATTATTGGTGAGGGGGTGAGTAGATTCCCTGAACTTTTGACCATTCTCGCGAGTAATACAATGATATATGACAAACTGATAATGTTTAATAAATTATCATAATACCTAGAAATACGAAATAGTCATATTGTGATATGGATGTATTATAATACACAGCCTAAAGTACGGTTTGTAGAAACTTATAAAGCACAGCCGTTTTGAAGAAAATCAATTTTATTTCTGTTGCTTAATAACCTAAAATGTAATAAAATTGTCTGCATAATATATTTTTTGAATGCTCGAATGATTCGCGTACAAGGGTTCTACCAAATTTATTGTGTACGAAAAAATGTGTGGATTTTGAAAAAGAACTTAACGTTACATCTACCAGTAAATTAGTAAACTTGATAGGCCCTGTATACTTAATAGATGCTGTTTCGATAGTATTAATGATGATGGCGACAGTTACGATAGTAATATTATAGTTTATTATTAATTTTTCATATTGTCATTTCGTCAAAGGCTACTAAACAAACATGAAATAATATGAAAAATATTCGATACCATGTTATACGCGTAAAATATCGATAGGCAGTAGGAACCTACAATATAAATAATTATTGTTAAGTATTATACAGAAACATTAGTAAAATACTAACTTAACTCACGTACGTCATACTCGTATATACACATAGGCAGTATAGGCACCTGCAGAAACGTTATTTTGATGGGAAGGAGTAAATTTCAATATCTATAGTTTATGCGCAAGGTGATTCACCAAAAATAATCTCTAACATTTATTTTTTTATTTTATTAATACACGTATTCAAATTCTGATTTTTGGAATTTTTTATTAACGTTTATTTTAATATACCTACATACTAATATTTTTTACATGATATAAGAAGAATATTGTGATGGAACAAGTATATTAATTTCAAACTATAACAAAGCCATAATGGCACAAATTTTTTTTTAAATACCAACATTTTATCTGTGAATACTGTTTGTAACTATTGTACTAAGATTAATTTCATATTTTAGTAAAATCAATAGGTAATAATGATAATAAAGAGTTTTTATATTTTGAGCATACCAATGATAAGTACCTACAATATTATACATGTAAAACAAATGTTGACCTTATTGCTATACGGTTGCTATTAAAATTATTTTTTCGAAAGTGTTTATGTGTATAAAACGAAATTCAAAATAACAGTTTCTGAATTATTAAACTTGATGTAACCAACCAGTACCTACCTGTTATGGTATATGAAAAATATTTCGATATAGCTTCTAAACGGCCAGAGAGCAAATGCTCATCTTACGCCCCCCTCCCCACCGGACGCCATAACGCACTACACTTCAGTAAGTTATCGATTCGTTTAATTGCCGACAGATGGTACGGACCATTAATAGTTATAATAATAATACCATAATCGTTCTTTGGTGGTCCCGACCAGGCCTTTTGTCTTTTTTGCTTTTCATGTGATTTCTTAGGTATTATAGAAGTCCCAACGCCGTTCGTCGCAATCACACAATATTATTATAAATACATGGAAACTTATATTATCGTGTACAGTATCACGTGCACTGTACGTCTGCGATATTATTCCGTTGGATTTCACAGTAGCAGCGGTGATATTATTAATACGTCTTTGACGCGTGCACGTGGTGCGTTTAAATTATATTGATATAGCCTGAGTATAATATCAACCCCAGCGAACCATAACACCGACGGGGTGGCAATCGAATGGACACATTTTATTCGAAACGTCGCGTACAAAATCCCACGAAAAGAAATCCGCATAGACATAATGATATTACACGCTCACAATCGATAAATGTCAACCGCGTAATAGCGCCACACGTGTTAAACGTGAACGGAAAACCGTAGCTGGTACAAGACAAACATAAGTATAATATTACTATTATATTAAAATTATTAATATAAAATTATTAATACGTGTAATTAAAACGTATATAATATTATTTTATAATATTTTATAAAATGTTATATCATAATATTATTATGATATAAAACTTATTTCAATGACACCGTTGAAATACCGCGGAATATTCGTAGAATAAAATTTGTTTGGTTACTTCATTTCGGTGGGAGCGTACGGGAACGTGTTTATTTAGTGCGGGGAAATTAAGTTTTAAAACTAATGTTTAAATAATAATCGTGATATTCGTTATTTATCGTCCAACATCCGCTGAACATAACATCCGTATCGGCTGTAAAGTTTTCGATGTTTTGGTACCGTTCAAATTTATGACACCGCCCAATTTAGTAAGTATTTAAAGATCGGGGGTTTACAATATCACTGGACGCGGACGACGTTATAATATCATATTTTGCGTTAATTTTCAACATTATTATTATCACATGCGTTTGAATGATGTCATCGGCTGTGTATAATCATAATATTATATTATCATTCCACTAAAACGACGAAAGGTCCAAACCGAAACAATATAAGGACATATCGAGTTCACTGGCCGCAATCCACACACGGACAATAAAAAAATCAATGAATTTAAATTTCCTCAAAACCCGTTTTTAGATTTTTTAGCACCCCCTCCTCTGGCTAAAAAGCTTTTCAAAAACAAACCCTGGCCAGATCATCATCGAAATAGTTACGCCTATGAATGAGAATAATAATATATATTATTATAGTCAGTTTAAAATAAGACCATACCTCGGTGGACAACTTCTGGGCATGGGCGTGGCCTTGTTCCAAGGCAGTGTCCTCGCGCGTCGTCTCGGTAGGGGAAGAATCTGCGTCTGACTGTCAGGAACGAAAACTTGTCACCGCCGAGGTACGATATTATTCTGATTAGAGCATGCACGACGAAATATTTTTAACAATAATAGGTATATAATAATACAACGCATCAAAAACAATTGAGCCGTGGAGCACTTAGAGTGTTAGACGTGGGGGGTCGACCATTAGGGGTCCTTGTACCAATACTAAAATTAATAAATTAAACTGGAAAAAAAATATTGAAGAATTAACTATTTTCAATTTAAATTTGTTTTCAGCTAACCTTTAATTATTAGGTAGTATATAATAAATATGTCTTAATATTTATAACAATTTTATAATATACAAGATGATAAATATTACCTAAATTGTAATGATAATCATAAGTCAAAATTTGTTTTATTTGTCAACAACATTTCAATACAAAATAAGTTATATATCTGTTTTTAAACAATTGAAATAAGTCGAGTTGTATTAGTGTATTACACACAATTTATGTTTTACCAAAGAAAAATGTCTGTTACCTACCCATTTTTTTTTATATTTTTGAGGGGGTGAAATTGTTGTCCACTAAACTATATTATACTACGATTGTACCAGCCTACAACATATTATTATAAACCTACTCTTTTTTTCACGTCCATCGTATTTTTCAAACGTTTGACTATAATATTGCATTGTTTTCTCAGTCTCACACAGAGTTAACGAATTTATACTCAGCAAGATTCGATTATGACAGTGACAAAACACACACATAGGTACATAGTTTTAATTCAATGCCATGAAAACACGTCACAACGACTACAATGATGTCTCTGTGGAGGTGTTCGTATACTTGAAAGTTCATATACCACCCTGATACTTTTGAAATTTGACCGAGTACTATCATGCAAATGTATAATGTACCTATATAATATGACATATTATATCCATATGGGTAGAACATAATATCGTTTATTTTAAAACATTATTAGTAGGTAGCATTTGTATAGTATATTGTGTTATTTTTAAAAAATGACATAAGTATTATCGCGAAGTAACCAATCTAAACGTTGTAATTCGTTAAAACAAAAAAAAAAAATTTTAGATTCTGAGTGGAATGTATTGATTTTACAATGATGTGTGTTTTTTTTTATTTTTTTTTATTTTTGTGTCTGTCATTACCTTTTACTCCCCCAAAAAAGTAGCTCACTATTGCTATCGCTACTTTTTTTTAAATGTAGCGCGCTGCTTCTACGATATTTTTTTAATGTAGCGCGTTAATTTTCGCTACATTTTAGATTCTGAGTGGAATGATGAATGTATTGATTTTACAATGATGTGTGTTTTTATTTTTTATTTTTTTTTTGTGTCTGTTATCACCTTTAGGACAGT
>NC_042493.1:50630639-50636802 GCF_005508785.2 Acyrthosiphon pisum
TTACATCGTTTGTCGTTGTCTATAAATAGTGAATATGCCGAAACTGAAATGCATATGATTATTAATTTAAATGATAAATACAATTTTTAAAATAAATTAAGTTGCTCAGAAAATCTCCTAAATTTTTTTTTTTTAGGCGTTAAAGTTATTATTATTATAAGTTTTATTGTACATTTTAAATAAATAAAAAATTCTTGCATATTTTTTACATATTTTTATGATTTTGACTGCATATTTTTTGCATATTTTCATGATTTTTACTGCATATTATATGGCATATTTCGATACTTTTAAGTGCATAAAAATCCGCGCTCTACTGATAAGTATACCTATAATAGGTATGTCTAATACCTAGACTGACAAACTGTCTCCGCTTAGAATCGTTTTTCTTATACAGTGATATTATATCATTGAATTCAAATTTAATTCTATCCATTATACAGTGTCCCACTTGTAACCTGCTATACAGCAGAGCGACATCCACTTACCCACCTTTTTTATTTTTATTGTTAAATGTTTGTCACAGTTTTAAACTTTTTGAAATTTTTGGCAAGATTATTTTTTTTTTTATCATATTTTGTATTAATTTTTATATTTGCTCTCGTGTAAAAATGTAATTTTATTTTTTTTACAAACCATATCGTTCTTTTAATCGACATTTTACCAACTTTATTTTTATTTTATTTCATAAATATCCCAACCATTAATATTTTATACTATGTTCCATTTTTAATTCATGAAATTAAATATTTTGAGTATTTTTTTCAAACACTGAAACTTTTGTTAACACTTGTCAGTTAATAGTTTTTTGTCCAAAATTTTTTAGTTTTTATTAGTTCTTAATATTTTCTGTTTAGCATTATTGTAAGATAATATTATGGTGGCCATTCCTGTAGAAGTATCGATATAGTTAAGTCGTTAAACATATCTCTAAAAATATAATATTATATTTTCCTGGAAAATAATAATATTTAGTACCTGTGAGTACTTTTTAATACTTTCACTCATATTAAAATGTATATTTTTGATGATAAATAAAAAAAACGCATCCCATTGACCGGTTGATGTTAAACAATTTATAGTTTCATAAAAAATTATGTACAGCGAGTGCTTAAGCATGCTTACTCCCTTTTTTCTTTGAGAATTTAGTTATTCAAAATCTGATTTTTATCATTTTTAAATATATACTTAAAAAGTAAAGACCGTGTTTCCAAATTCATGAGTTTTCTTGTAGGCACTACTTAAGGAGTGTCCCGTGGAGATACAAATTACTGTTTTTGAAATGAAATCACCCACTTTTCTGCTGTAAATTATTTAGTCGATAATTTTTTTAAAATATTGGCATATCAAAATAACTATTCGAACAAGTAGTTTTTGAGATATTAAACATTATACTGTAGTATGGAGAAACCGTACATGATGATGAGTTAGGAAGATATGGGGGTTATATGATGAATCGAGTATTAATTAACATTGATCCATCAAAATGTATAATTACATTACAGGACACGCAACATCTGTGTGTTTAATGTTTTATTAATTCTATTGTAGATATTTAAAATAGTGCCTAGAGTACAACACTAATAAATTTAATTTAATTCACACTAAATCACAAAAAACTTATCCAGCACTAACATCCAAAAAATTTAAAAAAAAAAATTAATAACGTGTCTACTATTCATATAGTTTCCTATAGGATATAACGGTTTCATGATGTTAATATTGTAAGATAACAATACGTATTTAACTAACAGAATTATTAAAACCATTTTTCACTATAATAAAATTAACACACTGACATATTTTTAACCTTTAGCCTTGGATCTCTCATCCGTCTATATATATATTATATATTATATATGTTATATACAAGGGAGCCGACAAAGAGGGGGGGAGGGAAAGCTTCTTCGTTTTGGCGGCGGTGGACACGCATTCTTCAACTAAGAGTTTTTAATTAAATATCACGTCCCTAAGCCCAGTGATGTATTTCCCGTCGTCGTCGTCGTTGGGTAATTAATGTGTTGTCATCCACTCGTCTCTTCCCTACCCAAACATACATACACAATGTGATTTTATATACCTTTATATATATAATATAATATCACGAGCTGCTGATTTCACACGGGCTTATTACGTAGACGAGAGTGACGCATACACACGCGCCGTCTACAGTATAGGTACTATTTTATATTTAAGATAATAATATAAAACACAAACAGGGAAAAAATCACTTTGCCCATTTAGTTAACATACTTTGATGTCATCCCTTCATTCGTTCGTTCATATTTTCTTCCGACTTTCCGCACACGCACACATAATATTATGATACATATATATATATATATATATTATAAATATATTTATTCGAGTAATACGTAGATACAACACAATATGACGAATACTGCTAACGTGGAAATCACGCGGGGAACGACCGTGAAACAGTTTGGTTAATCTTTACATTATATTTAGTCGTGCTCACGGCACGTGGAAAACGCTGCCTTTGCACTCGTTTTGAGCAAAAATGATTGCCGATTGTAGACTTCACTTACCGCCGCCAACGTAAGCGGGACCCTCTGGGCTGGGAGCCTGCGAGCAGATTACTCGCCAAACAATATATACCGACGTCATAAAAATAATAATATATTATACGAGGAATTTTAGGTTTTTTTTACGATTTGCATTTGCATATTCGTTTGCCGGTCGTACCTGTATGTCTCTATATGATGGCACTCGATAAATCGTCACGTTTTCTCCGCTTATATCAACCCGCCTCCCCACAAACCCACCCCTTTCGACTAGGGAAAATCTGAAGAGAGAGTGAAATACCAAACTTCAAACAATATAATATTACGTAAATCAACTTCGACCGTTCACTATTGATTGAACGAACACGCACATAATACATTTCGCATTTATACAATAACGAAATACCTATGCAAAAAAAAATCTACTTGGATATACCTAAGTACAATACATAATAATAGTAAAAATTAGTCACAAGATCTTACAGTATTTAAATATGAGTTTTGTAACGACAAAAATAAATATAAATAGTAAATAAATAAAAATATGATAAATATCCATAAATATATACCTAAGAATATAATTTATTATGTTGGTACTTATATAGTGTTTTTTCTAACGTATCACAGCTGCAGTAAGTTAGGTTGGACTCTAACATAATCCAACCATTAGGGAGTTATTTGGTTAATCAATAGTCCCTTTAAAAATATCAGTAAATATATTTTTTTTTAGAATTGTGTTAAAAAATGAGTATAAACTTTTTCCAACCAAAATTCGATACAAATACTAAATTAAGTTAAAAAATTAAGTTTGAGTCGCCTTATCAGCTGTAAATATTTTCTACCTATATATCCACGAGATAATTTAAAATATTTTAGCGTCCACTGGAAATATCTATTAAAACTATATAAATAACACTATATTATATTATTATCGACATTGAGAAATTTTGAGAAGGTTGCAAGTTTTTTGATAAAGATATATTTTACAAAACTTTAACGATCCATCACTTTTAGATCTGATTAAATGTTGACAAATATATTTAAATTAAACTTTTATTTCCATAAAAAATGCAATTAAAACGAAAGTATTCAACGTCAAAAGTGATGTCATCTCTAAATTTAAAATGAAACATTGTCCAATCAAACGAAAAAAAATATTTCCCCCCGGAAATGGGATCATTATTTTTGTTATTATTATTGTAACGAAACTTCTAGTAAACGTTATACGAGCAACGAGTTGTTAAACGATGACTGACAAGTGTCGGTCGATAAGTCTATTTGAACACGGTGGTAGCGGACGATCGCCTATAGAGCATTCCACGCACGCATTATATTATAATAATAATATAGTCTACAGACGATTCCGAGTGCGGGTGATTAGGCCGTATATATATATATATATATATAACACATATATAAATCATGATTCAAAGTCCCCACAGAGTTATTGATAACTCGGGACTATATTATTATTATCAAAACTGTTATATTACAATCCCAACGTCCACGGCAGCTATAGTAATTGTGTTCTCACTCTGACACACACACACACACACACACACACACACACACAATGAAATACAATGCCAAGGATATATAACTGTATTGTGTGCAACTAAAATAATTAATATTAAGCTCGCAACTTACAACTGGAATGGTCTTGAGTTAAACCACGGGTCGTACGAATGAGCTGAAGGAATAGCCGGAGACGCGGCAAACGAACGGTTAATAATACGAATAATTACTATCAACCGGTAGTTAAAACGATTAGAAATATATACCTGATAGTATTTATACTTTTTGATAAACCTACGGTTGTCTTAGCATGTGGCTGGAACAATATGACTCGGCTATCGTTAAATTAAACATTTTAATCTGTGGTGATAAATGTCCTGTCTATTAGTACCTATAATCTGTAACCTTCCTCCAAGTCCATAGCTGATTGATCTGACTCGAAAGCAAACTCACACTGTGGAGATGGATGATATTACAGGGTGGGTGAGTCCACTCCAGTCGATTTTCTTTTTTAAAACCAACTTTAATAACAATATTATTTTAGTCATCATCAATTTCTTTTGAATATTTTTTATTTTATGATATAAGTACCTATACATTTAATTTTTATGTGATGAAAACCGAACTGTTTACCTACACATTGTCATTATATTGACAGTAATTCGTGAATTAGTTATCTATGATAAAACTAAATTAAACTAAGAATTTATGTATTTACCTACTATCAAAATATTAATTACATAAAATACTTATTTGATCTTATTGTACAATTTGGTTAGAAAGTTTCAACTACTTGCTGTGACGAAAAAGCATATTTTGTGCGTAAAAACTAATAACTAATAGAATATTAGGATTAAACAGGCAACTATCGTTTTTCCTACAACAGCATCCTGAACCTTTGCAAATTTCAAAACAAGCCATTGCGTGTATCGCCCGGAAGACTTTATTAGTCCAACCATGATCTCTCCAATAAAAAAAATGTGCGTGTACCACTGATACAATTTATAAATATTATTTCTATAGGTATATTATCGCCATATAATGAGCGAAAAGGCTAACGAAACATCACCATATAGGTACTAATACAATGGAAGCCACTTTCGTCGTATATTTATCAAAAATTATAACATTGGTTGGTCAAAATCATTTAATGATACGAACTATGCGTTTGCATAGTAATTAATAAATAGTTGTACACAAGTAGCGAGATTGGGCTTATAACTGTATTATAATAATATACAGCTACTCCCAAGTCCCGTGGACCGTTGGAGTTGTGTATGGCGGTGCACAATTTATACGAGCGGATCACTGCAGCTAGTTCCACGCTCCGCACGCGCATGCGAGCACCAATAACTACTATCAACATCATATCTTATCAGTTATCAATTATTAATACAAGTGATAATCACTTGTCCAAAAACGGATAAGAGTGGATACGGCGTTTACCCTGGTGATGTCGACCACTGTCGAGAAATATTACTAATATTTATAAATATATAATAATATCTTGTATTATATTTATTAATTATCATTTTAATTATTATCATTAATTTAACTGTCAATTTTTCATGGTTAATATACTAATAACTCATAGTCACAAATATTTACAGAACACATTACACAATACAAATAAAACATATAATAAGTCTGTTACTCGTTATTGTGGTTTCGAAGAGGCATTATAATAAACATGATCAAAGTCGGTATGTACAACTTCGTTTGATTGTCCTTCACTATTCATTGTACTCATAATTGATATTTTTTGCATTTCAGTTGGTTTTGTTAGCCTGCTATTTGACTGTAATAAACACTGATTGTACACACAACTGCACTAGGAATGGGATGAAATTGTATTATATTATATCGTATGGGATGATATTATATTTGTATTTTGTATGATGCATAACCTAATAATATATATCTTTCAAATATAAAAGTATTGGACTATCCATAAAATAAGTTGAACTTTAATCTTCAATGGTCTAGTTATTTGTTAATAGCTACTCATAGCTGGACATTTTGTTATAATTTAATATTTTATAAATAGAATTCTGTACATTTAGTATGCCTATATTAACCATTGACTACTGAGTTTTGATTTATATACTTATTTATATTTTATA
>NC_042493.1:50636852-50652794 GCF_005508785.2 Acyrthosiphon pisum
AAAAATATTTTCATAATAGGTAGGTAATAGGTAATCCAATGTGATAAATAAATTATTGATGATTTAATATATAAAAAAAGTTTAGATTTTGGTTTAATTGGTTATTAATATATAATATTATATTTATAAAAAAAAAATGTCTGGGGGGGCCTGTGCCCCCTAGCCACCACTGGATCACATAATATTAGTATTTACTATTTAACCATTCAGGGGCATAATTAGGGAAGGGGATTAGAGGGATAGATCCCCCCAAAACTTTTTTTTTACTGTTAAAATTTTGATCAAAGTATTGGTAATGACCATTAATGTTAGAGTATAGTATACTTGTTTATACTTTATAGTATAATTATAAATTATAATATAACATAATATTGTGATATTTCTCGACACCACCAGGGTAAACGCCGTATCCACTCTTATCTGTTTTTGGACAAGTGCTTATCACTTGTATTAATAATTGATAAGATATGATGTTGATAGTAGTAATTGGTGCGCGCATGCGCGTGCGGAGCGTGGAACTAGCTGCAGTGATCCGCTCGTCAATTTATGCTTTTTAGATTATTTTACACTGATATTCGTATAGTGTGCGTTCATTTTTCGTTTCAATAAAATCCGGCAAAACGATTCGTTTTACAATCAGTAATATTTTAATTCAAACAAAATGTGGCATATGGATTATTAAAACGCTGTGTAATTTATGAATACGGAAATCCGATTACCAAATCGATGACTATTCATAATATGCATACGTATAGGTAAACCTGTCTATTTATATAATTTAAATTGCTTGCACGTACACTATTTTCGTTGAATCCTTAAAAGTGTTTTTGCATGCAACTAATGAAAGGCTTTTATTTTCTAAATAATTAAATCCTAACAGAACGTAAACGTTTAAACTATAATGCATTTAAATAAAACCCTTCACGCCCATCTGACATGATGTTATTTAGGTGTTATAATATAAATCGTACCGTCTTATGGTAAGAAACATATCCTTGACAAGATACCAACCATTATCCTACCATTTGGTTAAAGTTTAAATAGAGTCTAATTATCACAAGTAATACCAATACTTATAAAAAGGCTAATGTATCGTGTCAGCGGATTTTTAAAATGGAGGGAGGGGAAAGGATTAAGGGGGTGACATTATGCATTTTTTTTTTTCAATATTTGTAATATTATAAATATTACCATTATAATATATTTATAATAAAAAATAATGCGATTAATAATCAGCCTCACCTCTCTTTCCCGTGACAAAATCATTTGACCATCACTGACTTGTGTATTAAATACAGATAAATATAATCATACGTTGTTATTAAAAACGCGTATATATCTATGCCATCATATACCATATGTATTTAGTTTTTTTCATACTAAATCAATATTAAAGTACCTGCCAGTTCCTTCATATACCATCAATAACATTTCAATATTAAATAATATATTTTCGATTGGAGCATCTAAATTTAGTCTTTAAGTCATTTCCCGGTTCGATTATTTAGAAAACTCTTTATAGAATGATATTAAACAAACCCTCGTCTCTGCTATCCCAAAAATCTGTAATATTGCTACTTGATATTCACTGTATCATAACTATATTTACTGGTGGAAACGGAAATTGGTAATACGACTAACAAAACACAAAAACATTATAATAATAACAGCAAACAACGCGTCGCAGTAAACATATTATAATATTCGACTGTATATTATTATTTTATGTAATCGAAACAAATCGTAAGCACATTTTATTTTTCAATAAAGGCTACAGCACACATTTAGTACTAGAGCGAAATAAAAATATAATAATATTTATTATAATTGAGTAATGTAGACTTAAGGAAAATTCGTATTTTTGAATTGAATACATACAAATAAAACATAATATGATAATATTGCCGTATGAACGACTAAGGGTAGTTTATCGTTTGTTTGAAACAATATTGAAATGTTTACATGACAGTTCCTCAAACCAGATGAACAACCTTTCCATCCTTGGTCGATCGGTAGCGTTTTTTAGGGGTTGCCCGGTTGGATATTGCGTCAATTTCCTTACTCTCTTACCATCCACTTGGATTTAAATATGAGGATCTTTATTTTAAAAATAATTGGTATATTAAAAAAATATATATATGAAATATATGCACAAGAAAAGTTTAAACTGTATATTAATACCTATGTATATTTTTAGTTCATTGAAAATATTATATTCTTGAGTCATGATATGAGAGGCGCTCGCGGTCCCATACTGTATGAGTTCCGAGTACCTACATTGAAAAATTCGATATTATAACTTGGTTTCACTCGTCGAAAAGTTCTCGTGTGATAGTGAGTGGCCGTATTCCAAAATCGATAAATTGTTTGCATACTTATCATATAGTATAATATGGTTGTAATATAAATAATAATAATAATATTAATAAAACACGTTTTAAAATATACCTTCGACGATGACGTATTTGACTGAAGAACATTGTAAGCCATCACGCTCATTGAACAATGTAACAAAATAATAATAATAATATAATATTTTATTATAATTTATAATATAACTGTTGTGAATTATGTACGAGTGGTATCGAACGAATAATATTTAAGATTTTTTACTCGGTTGCTACATTTACAACGAAAATTTAAGTCAGTTAGAAATATATTTATATTTATTTAAAATTACAGGACAAACCAAAAAAAATTTTTTAAAAAATACGACGAAGCTAGTATAAAAAAATACAATCGGATAGGATAGCTGGGATGAAAAAGTGGTAGTCATGATTTGCAGTACGCATATAAGCCAGATAAAAGAGAAACTGTCCAAACAATTCGAAAGGGGTGTAAGGATATGGAACGGGGCAGGTGAGCGAGTGCAGCGGTTAAATGGTACTTTGATGGCATCTAATAAGGGCTAAAAATCGTTTTTACCAGCTAGGATAGAAATACAAGATTAAACTCTGGTCAGTAAGACTTGAGAGATTTATAAAACGTCAGGCAGGAGTAACATCATGGGGGAATAGTACAAGGGATATTCAATATAGATGCAGTCGTGGTGTAGAAAATGTCTTAGGACTCTTTTAACCACAGCACAGGCATATGGCAGAGGAACGTTTGATATACATATTATATGTATAGCCAATAACTACCAACCGTAAAATATTGAGAGGATAGTCACGAGGTAAAAATCACGTGAGGTGAGAATTACCAAGTCCAATTGGAATGTGTTACGACATAACATCTTGATGTGCTTTAATAATTAGTATATTTTCTAATTAATTTATATAACTAGTCAAAGAATTCATTGTAATATATTAGCTTTTTCCAGGTAATTTTAAAAACAATACTTCGTTAATTTAAAGTCATGTTTATACATAAATATTATCTAGAACTTTGGTACTTTATTTAAAACGAAATAATTAATTATTTTCTGTTTAGTCATTGTGTTTGTCTTTTTATATACTAGTAGTTGTATTCATAGCTATGGATTTTAATACAAATACAATTATATTCTTTGATCTAACTATTTAAATAGTTCTAATTAGTTGACACAAACGTGTTAATTGCCTAAGCCACTATAAGTATAAAGTGCAATAAGAAGGAATAGTACAGGAACCGTTTTTTTTTATTAAAATACTTGGTTATATTATTTAAAGATAGAATATTTTTGACCAAGGTGGGTAACTAAAAAAAAAAAAGAAAAAATACGTATGTGTGTCAGTTCACACGGAAAAACTTAATACTTAAATAAATATTTAACTTTGATGAGAATTGAAATAATAAAATTGAACTTGACTGTGTAGTTAACGACCATCGAATAAAGTTAACATTCAATAGTAGATCGATAATAATTCAAGAAAACAGTACCTCGATAGTAGGGTAACAAAGAAACTTATTATATGGACATATAAATATACGTGTTTACTACCACGAATAATTCGTTTAATTATTAAAAATGTTTATTTTTCACTCAAACAGACAACTCTAATTAGTAATTCCAACAATAAGTTGTAACGATTACCTCGTTTTGCGTTCTGACAAAATATTCAAATTTTTCAAAGTATTATGTACGAGTGATCTCGATTGAGGCACATTCTAATAGTTATAATATTTAGTTGATTAATATTTAAATTTAAAATTAAAAAAAAAAAAATGCTGTAAATGTGTTAAACAGAGGTCCGCTGTCACCTATAAAAGGAATCACTAAAAAAATTGAATTAAATCATTTTAACTTGATTAAGTTATTATTTTTCTCTCTATTGACAATTTTCGCTTTTTGAATAAAAAATATAGTATGTTAACTGTAATACTATTTATGTTACCAATATTAACTTATAGCTAAGCGTTCTTAACGTTCATTACTTAACTCGTTGTTAACTTGTTTCATGTTCTTTGCGCCATATTTGAGCAAAAAATTGTGGCATATTATGGTATATTTTATATATTTATAATAATCTCGATCTAATGACACAGGTAAACGTATTTCAAGAGTATAAACGACGGGGGAAACGACACACGTCCCTATAATATACTTTTTTGCACTTACACCGGCTCTCCAAATCCGACCTCCCTCTCGCACCGCACAACTACACACACCCGGACGACCACGACGGTCTCTCGGTCACCACCGTGATTTATTCATAATATTATATGTGTATAATATATATACCACATGCCGCCGTCACTATACATATAATAATAATAATAATATATACATAAACATGATATAATAATACACACACACGCACCGACACACATACGTATGTGCATATACACAAATATATACATTCTCAGCAGATCTACACGCGCGTGTTATCATTACTGGCCCATATATCACACACTACTTTAGTATGTTTTGGCGTGTGCGTGTTTACATATATATATATAGTCGGGTTATATACACGTGTATACACGCACGCATAATATTGTACATGACGACTCACACACGTATTAGTAATACTATTATACTATATAGTATATACTGTTGCTGCTACTGCTTCTGTAATATACAACTGCAGCTATAATACATAATACTATATATATATATATATATTATATTATGATTTATCGTGCTCACACAGACAGCCGGACATATTGAGACTATATGCTAGTATGCGAAACGTGAGTGTGTTTTTATTTTCTATTTTTTTTTCGTTCGCAGTCCGCTGAAATATTAGCTGCGGTTAAAAGACGCGGTGGTGGTGGCGCGCGACGCATGTCTCGCGACTCCTCGTTCGCATATTACACTCACACACACAATTTACGACGACCGTCGATTTATATGTAAAGCCATGGATTTCCAGAGACCCGGAGAGCAGATGTCGTTATTATCGTGTTGTATGTAGGTACACCACCGCGTCCGGTTCACGTGTTTTCCTCTGTATCATTTCCTTTTTTCCTCTACCAAGCGACGAACTTTATTCGTGGTTCATAGGTAGGTATTGTTGTTTTTCTGTTCACATTCATTTGTCGATCGTCGTCAACTCTTTTCCGTTTTAAAAAAATAATGGCACGACAGACACGCGACATACGCGCGTCTGTAATATTGTCGTGGGGTGCAGGAATATATTAAGAATTACTAATTACTATGGAGAGGGAGGATGAGTTTTCACATTGCACGTATACAGTATACGTAATATATATGCAGACTTATAGGTAGAGGATATGCAAAACGTTGGTATCTTCTCATACAAAAAAAAGTATAGCGATAAGATCATAGGTTTTTCTAATTAAAATTAAAATTAATTGTATATTTTTGTAAAAAAAAAATGTTAATTTCTTTTTTAACTCATCTATAACTTCTTTAATACCTATCATTTTCTTACACCCATTTTTTGAGAAAACGGAATTTCAAATTTATAATTATTAAGAATTTTGAAAGGGAGACTTCAAATGATATCTCTTTCTTGGAATCACAGAACATTCTTGTAGCCTTATGATGATATGCTTGAGTATCGAGTAATTAGTACGCATAGATCTTATACCTGATCATATAGTGGGAGGCAATTCAAAAGTCCTTATTGCAGATTGTTAAATCAGGGGCCAAATATTTATATGGAGATATATTTTATTTGAAATGAGATTTTTGTAATTCTAAGGAAACAAAATAACATAGATAACTCGATCGGCGTTGGGTAATGGTGCAGGATGGGACAGACCACAAAAACTCTTTTTATAATACTGTGCGTACTGTGATGACTATTCTGCGAACGGGGATGACGTAGATTTGCGCAATATTAAAGAAGTTTGAAAAAAAAAAACTTTAGCTTAAATGAATGTCAACGACTTATTATGTATTATACAGGTACGAGGTACAACATAGAAACGCTTAAGTGGATTTTAATGAAAAAATAAATGCTAATATCAAGAGACTACGCTTCGTTGTTTCCGAACCTCGTTGCTACTTTCCCGTCGTCGTATGTGAAAACATTATTTCAATGTAAATGGAAAACGATTTTTACCAGAATTGAAAACATTATTCTGGAACGCGAATTTGCTTCAAACTTACTACTCGCGAGAGCCGGGTGCATATACACAGTACACACGGAGAGAATACAATAATTTATGGTAGTCGTTTTGTTTTTGTCATTTATATGGATATATTGCACGGTGCATTCAAGTTATGATAAACTTTAAACAATTTTCCTATTACAAATTATAATATTTATTCACAAAAAAACGCATTTACTCGTCTAGCGGTGCGAATATTTACGTTTTATATTACCCACTTTCATTATTATATACAGAAATATTTCGTATTTTTATCGTTTTTTTCAACACTCTGTGTGCATACGAAGTATAATAACAATACAATAAGGTTCTTGTATCACAATAAATAAGTAGGTAAGGTATCTGACTACGACTAGGTACCTAAACTCTGAATGGTTGGCATTTTCTACATTTATTACCAAGTTATTCAAATCGCGGTTGGTTATTATAATACAGTCGCCTTACCTACACGCCGTACGGATTTTTAATGGTCAATTAAACATTTAAAACGTGCGTATCATAACGATAATGTTACTTCCACCAGTATTTATTAAAATTAAATTAATTAAAACGAACCCGAACCATAATAACAATAATCATATTGTTGTTGTTGTTTCTGTTGTTATTATTATTATTATTATTATTACGTACTAGGAGTATTGTAGAAGTACCTAGTTACAAGTGCACGGCCGCGGCGTAGGTAGGTACTCTAATCGCAATCCGTTTGTCTATGTCTTCATTAAGATAATAACGCTACGTCGAACAATAAAACTAAACGTCGGGCTATAAAAGAACTGAGTATTAATTTTTATTATTCGTTCGTTAAACTGTATTTTTTGTACAGTAGAATGGCAACGATTTAAACCAAACAGAACTGTTGGCCACAAACGAAAATATTTTAATAAATTGTTAATCATATTTTATACACGTAGATTAGTATAGTACCTACATTATATTATAATATTATTGTTTGAAGATATATATTGTATTCATAATACTCAGTGTTTTACTTTTACTTTATATTTCGTTCATTTCTACAATTGCAGGTTGATATGTGATACACAATAAAAACCAAAAGTGATGAGTGATGCAATTTTCTTATTTTATACATTAAGTAGACTAGAATATTTGGTTGTGGGAATTACCATCCAGTGATAGCACTTAGGTGTTAAGTTTTTAATAGTAATAAACACGATTTAATATTAAACTGTATTTAGCATAATCAAACAACAATGTGAATAATTATGTTCCTAGTTCTTAGTTAAAAGTTTTTTATTATTATATTATACTAGGTTTTAAATTAAAAATGTATATATTAGAATACCCTTCCCCTCACTCAAAGCAAATTTCAAATAGTGAACCTATGTCCGTTCCATACCTTGCAGTACTTGTGTATAAAACCACCGCCGTTACCGTAGTAATTATAGATAGTCTTTAGGTTATGAAAAAATAACTCAAATATTGTTTAAAATTGATTCGCAACGAGGCATTGAATAGGAACGCGATCTCGGATCACGTCATTATACCTTCAGACCGTGGCACGTGTACATACTCCACGTGGGGCTTAACTACTAATTCCGCAAAGATTATATCTAGGCAAACCTTTACCACCACCATCACAGTCATTACTTCTACTACACAACTATACATATTACGCGGAAATATCTTATTGTACGTATAGGTACACAATACATGGTATATACTACCGTTTACGGTAAAAGTATATAATTGTAAAAATCCTGAGTTTTCTCGTCGTGGCCGCCGAGTACAGGAATTTAGTTGCAGAGGGATGAAGAAAAATGTGACGGAGGGTTGGCGGTGAGTGGTAAAAATAACTCACCGTTCATCGTAAACCTATATCACCCTTCCTCTCTTTATAATACTGCTCTCTCACTTTCTCTCTCTAAAGCAGATACAGGACTAAAACTTTTACCAATAAACGGTATTGCCAACAATATACATTACCTATAGTACGTGATAATACAACTATGTATTATATATAAGGTTTGCAGGCTCAGTCAATCGTATACGATTATGTTTATTTTTTTTTTAATCTTGATTAACAATGCTGTTGTGCTATTTATGACGCTAAAAGTTCAAAATACAGGTATTTTTCATGAAAAAAACAAGATGTTTCTATGACCTTTATCCGAAACTAAAGAAAAATAGTAAATTACACAAGAAATTTCTAGATGGGCATGCATATTCATACTGAGATAGATAACTTACCGTCAAAAACTTGCAATTTAGTTTTAAAAATCGATTCTCAAGTGAAAACTTAGTTGCGAATTCTTTTATAGAGGAAGCAAATAGTGAAATGTATATATCAAATATTGAGTGCACATGGTAATATAGGGTCACCATTGCATACGTGAAGTGAGAAATTAAAATTTTACATTTGTAACCCAATTTTTTTTTTCTTATGAACATTCTAGTCTTTAATAAGCATGCTAAACTAACAAGTACGTTGTCTTCGTTTTACAAACACATAATATGGCAAATTGTACGTTCTGAATAATCCTTATAACTTTTTTAAGTTTAATATTGGGGTGATTTTACGACTAATATCAAATTTAAAAGTAAGAATATTATATAGTGAATCTTGTAGGTCTTTTTATATTTTAATGTAAATTATGAGCTTTTTGATATGTACCTACCTACAGACAATTTAAAATTTTTAAATGATCATAACCCGCTTTAAAATAAAATTAATTTGTTCTGTGTGGAAAAAGTTTGCACATAATATTTAATAATTAATTACATTTAAAAATTCTTTTCAGATACCTACCTAATCAACAAATGTTAATTTTAAGAATAATCAATTAATGTTTTTATATCTTATAATCCCGTATAGTATAATTTATTTTATTCAAATGCAAATAAATTGGTGAAATGTAATCATCTATACTTTTACATGACGTGATTTTCATGGTATAATGTATTACTATACTCGGTAACTTGAAATAATATTTAATTTTGACCTATTGGGTTCTCTTAATTTACATGGAAAAAACAGATTATTTTCAGAAGATAACTTTTTACGAGAAATGTTGATCTTTAATGATGGTAAGTGAACTTACTCGTATTTTACTCCGTCGCCACCTCAAACGATGCTATTATGGATAAACGATAACGTAATACAAATTGTTACGCCCCCACCGCGCTCACCGCAAATGCGAATTGCCCAGTTCGTGAACTGGACGGCGATAAAATATGCGTTGCTCAATTCGTAAACTGTACAATTACTATAGTTTTAGAACTATACGACCAGCTAATAAATTACGTTAGACTTCGACTTAATTTGTGTATTACCGTGGTTTTACACGAAAGTACGAAACGGCATAGAGCAATAATATTAATAGTACGAACTGCTTTGTAAATCGCTATACATGCCGTATACAATGTAGGTATATAAAATTCCATCATTCGTTAATGGGGTTTAAATTGTATTGCTTTATATATTATTATAAAATAGCACAACTTAATAATATGTAGTCAGGAATAAATAAATATGATATACTGTGGTTATGTATTAACAAACAAACTAAAAAGTTGAAAAAAGACTAATTGATAAAAAAAAATTCCTCAACATTATTTGAATATCTGTACAGTTTTTAGACTCTGAACGATGAATTATTGATTGTTTATCGATTTAATAATGTTGCATTTTTTCAATTCTATTGGTTTTTGCTCCGCTTATAATAACGTATTGGTTTAACAATTATGTATTTTTTTTATAAAATATAATATAAAAATTTATAATTTTTATAAAAGAGGAGAATTAAAAACTAAACATTTGACGATATTCAACTTTGAAAATAGTTATTGGTGGAAAATTTGATATATTTTGTATTTTGGTGGTAAAAACAACGGTAACGTAATCTTATAACTAAATACCGGATTTAATAGATATTGCAATTATTTTATTTGCATCAGATAAATCAAATCTGATCAATTATGTACAATGCAATTTTTTGCAATTTTCAACAATTATGAATATTTGTTTACTTATGATAAAATATAAAATGTAGTAAATATTGAGTAGTTTTACAACAAAAATATAACTATGATGTACATTTTCACATTATGGTTTTTCCTAATATTAAAGAAGATTATCGACCATAATGATAATATGTATTTGCCAACATAATACATTGATTAATTTAAATAATATGTCTTAGAAAAAATGGAGGATATAAAACTATTAAAACTTACTCTGAAGTTATGTTAATAGATAATATTTGATTATTGATCAGATCAATGTTTAAAATTATTTAAAATATGCACTGAGAACATGTGTAGATCTTGAACGTAATTTTTCATTATATAAACTTATTTTAAGTAATAGACGAATAGATGATACAGTTTTCAAGAAAACAATTTAGAAATGTATACAATATACATTTTAAAATATAATATTAGGTTTAAAAAAGTATTTAAAAAATCAAATACTTTTTTCAGCCTAATATATTTTTTTTTACACTATTTTATGATACATTTTGTAATTTGTAAATGTCCATCATTTTATTTACCTAATTAATATTTTATAATATTTTTATAGGACATTTCATGATTTTATTATGACATTTTAATTTATTTTTCATATCAATTTTAACATATTTACACTGCAATTTTGATATATTTTCTTTGCAATGTTGACATAATAAATTATTATAAGTGAAATGTTGACATATTTTTTACGCAACTAAATCTGGTCTTTACTTATAATAATATGGCCAACAAGGTCCAATTTTTTAGAACTCTTGCATACCACAGCTATATTCAATAATACCTACAGTTTTTTCTTCATAAAAATATCGTATTTAATAATATAATATATTATGTATGTATGCCTAGTTTACAATATACCTTATAGGTACAGGTATTATGTGAACTATTTGGCACTTATTTTACAATTAATTGGCATTTACTTTTTTCGCTGCATCAAAACTTGAAAGTTGATTAAAATATTTAAAAATGAAATGTATCAAGATATTTTTATTTTTAGACTAAGTACATAGTATTAAATTTTAAAAGGAAGCACAAGCCAGATAAAAAAAAAAACATCCACAGGCTGCTATGTAGTTGCCCATCCTTGGGTTGAAGAGTAAAGATAAATAAAGTGGCGTTTTGACGTTACATAATAGACGGACATGCAAAGATGGTTTTCAGTAAGTACTTTCACAAGCTCAACAACATTATTTTTGATTAGTACATACGGTTATAATATTAAAATATTAACTTTTTCAAAAGTTTTCGAGAAATATTACTATATAGACTGCGACATAATTGGTATAAAGCGGTGCCATGTATTTGACCTTCTTTTATAATTATATACAAGACGCGACACACACACTATTTCCAGAACGATCTTTGGATTACATATTATTTTTATTTAACTGATTAAATGGTAAAATATTGACGTATTTACACAGTAGTCGGAAATTAAAATATCATTAAGCAACATATACATATTTGACATTTATATTTTATCATGTCTATTATTACCATACATACAAACACTCACACATACACAGTTCATCTCTAGAATGATCTTTGAACAACATATTATTTTTATTTGACTGATTATATGGGTTTTTATTGAGTATAGTATTTACACAGTGTTGGTCATCAATTAAAATATCATTAATTTACAAAATATAAATATTTGACATTAAGTTTATCATATCCACTATTACAGTATTACCAATGCTTACAACTGCGTATATAAAGGTATAATGTATAATAATAGGTATATTATTCTTTCCATTACAGTCCACCTCGACGTTATTCTACTACCTATTGAAACTACTCGTGGCAAGTGGAAGAGAAGCATATTGCGTATATTATTTTATCGATGTGCAAACGCATTCGGTAAAACTGGTTAATTTAAAATAATTTAATCATAAATATTTGTTCGTCGATACCGTTTGAAGAGCGTGCCTATGTTGTATACAATGTAGTTTTACCGATTACATTATAAAACTTTCAAAACGCTGTTAATATTATTGGATGTCTACAGCATTTGAATTTTCATTAATTGTTTTCGTTCAGCTATAGCAATATAGTACTTTATTTTACAGTGCATAGAATACAATGTCTAAATCATAAATTCATGAATGACATTACAAAATGAACATGAATGTACATTACATGAAATACAAAATTTATTGAGTTTAAAATGTTTCAATATTATGTTTATGTGTAAATTAACTTAAACTTTATACTATGTACCTATAGTATAAATTAAAACAATAATTTGTATGGTTTCTTACATTATTTTAAAATGACAATTTAAATATTGTTGGATTTGTGAATTTAAAATTACCATGGTGTTGCCTGAGTTGGATATAATGAAATCACTTAGGTCGTTTAAACAATTTAAAGTTTAAATTAGAAACGATTTTTCAACGATAGGAAATACATTTTTAGAAATTTTAACAACTTAATAATGAATAAATAAACGTGTTCTTTTTTTTTGTTTTGCATAGTGAATAAATGAGACTCGTTGATTTAATTTAAAAAGTTTATATTTTACGTTGCATAGTATACAACACAAGAACGACGTAACTTTATTATTAGTCGCATCATGCAATAAAAATTGACGTAATAATAATATATAATATGTATTTAATTTATGTTTAATCCACACGACGTTGTATTGTTGCAACAATACTTTATAATGGCAATTTGTTTTTATATCATAACAATTTTGATCTCCTTGTTTATATAAATATAAAAAGAAATCAAATTAAAAAATAAAAGTTTTGCGCAGAGGCTAAAATTACAAATACTTCAAACATTATAAAAATTAATTATAATTTAGGTATCAGACATGGTAAAGATTTATATGATAGGTAGTAAACTAATGATGTAGTTTAGATTGCAATCGCGATGGGTAATTTAATCACATTTATCGTTCTGTTGTAATCGTCGGTTTAAATGTACATAATTATATATAAATACCAACTTTATATTTTTTTAAACATAAAGGTTGTCGATGAAATCAATGATAATAAAATAATAATATCAAATTAATTACATTAATTAATTATATCAATAAATTGGGTAATATTAATTGAAATCGTTTGCCCTATCTACATTTGATAAATATTTACTCTCAAATAATAGATCAGATACGTAAATCAAGACTATTACACGATTATTGTACATATTATATACGAACAGAGCGTACTATCAAAGTGAGTAATATTCTTCTGTCAATAATTATTCGTAATTGGATGTAATTCGAACAAACATTACAGTTTTAAAAAAAAAATAATTCGGTAATTTGATGTATGTAGTAGATACATTAACTTAATTAATCCACGCTTCTATACATATAGTTTAATCGTGGTTTTGGGAATTCAACGAGATAAGGAATGTAATGAGTACTACCACATTTCATATTCAATTATATTATCGAAAAACATTAAAATCGATTTTTTTTTATGACTGGGCAATCTTCTAGCCGAGTTACTGATAAACTTGAAAATAAAACCTATGTTTAACCGTTGACCTATAGAACGCATTAGTAAACTGTGCGAATAGAAAATTTAATTAATTGACATCGAGTTAAGCGTAATGTAGTTCACTCGGGAGTTGTGTTATAATTTATATGGGACTTATTTGTAAGGACCAATTATTAATCATATCGCATATATATATATTAGAAAATAGAAACACTGCAAACACTATTTTGCTATAATCTCGAAATATTTTAATCCCACAGTTAAATGTGTAGACTGGAGATAACTAATATATATTTAGAGAGTTCATATATTTAATGTTTAGGCCATCAAACAGTAAGAACTGCGGAGAAACCACGGCTGACTAAGAACTAAACAAAGCTGGCATATAATAGGTATTGTGATCAACATTTTATCGGATGATCTAGATAGTATAATATTATAGTATATAGATTTATTGGTAACTGTAATACTACAATTTTTAATATTTTTAAGTTAATACCTGTATACGCCAATAAACTCAATGACCGCTTATTGATTGTATTATAATAATTATAATGGACATAATAAACATGAATGAATTAACAATGACACAATATCAGTCAAGACACAATACCACGTCTAAAGGATAATGGGGGAGTATCGGTTACTTAGGTGAGAAGTCAATAATTTCTGAAAATAATAACTAAATGGACTATATCCATAATATTGATAATTATAGCTTTGTGACTAAGTTTCAAGTTTATAAAAATAACATTTAATGTATTAATGTATTATATATTTATTATTAATAGTTAAATAATAAATAATTCATATATTACATCTAAAAATCTATAGATTTAAAATATAAATAAAATTGTTAATAATGTTATCTATAAAATTGTATCTATAATATATTATGTAATAAAATGTATTGTATTTTTTTCTGAAAAAAATTTAGCCCCCGCTCCATTTTAGATTTTTAGATCCACGTCTGCCTACCTACTACAAAATTAGCTTTACGGTAAGGGCATAACAATTTCAGAATATGACACCGTCATAAAGGAATGACTCGTATGGTAATAAGAGAATAATAATTTGAATCATCATGTATATTATATACACACACTAGCAAAGGAGTATTATGATGTACAGTGCAATATTTTCATAAACGTTTAAAATACATTCCGCACCAGCAGCCATGTATTTAAACACTATATATATACACACGATACTATAATAAATGTACACACGATACTATGTAGGTACACGATATTATGATGGTTTTATTTCGTGTTTTTACGACGTTTTATTTACGGATGGAGGAGAAGGTATATACGCGTAAGGCATATACACCCAATTGAGTTTTATCAAAATCCAATATACAGGGTGATTAGTATCAACGTGAACCAGCAGACGTTATTAAAAGAATAATTTAATTTATTTTTTTTACATTATCTAACGATAGGTAAAATAAAGAAAACGTTTACAATCCAAAAAAAAGATTATATAAAATAATAATTAAAAATTAAACTGTAAAAAGTATACACAACTATTACCGAAAACCCGTTTATAACTTTTATGTTTGATGGACTGCATAGAGACGTAGTTCCATATTATATTAAGATGACAAAACAGCTGCTTATCCAATCCAACGATTGTATAGTACCTATACCTGGTATATTAGTATACTGGACAGAAAATTGTAAAAGAGCACGGGGTTGAATGTATAGTATGTCCTAGAAGTCCCGTATCACCCTTAGTATCTCCGTGGAAAATCAATATATTTAAATGCAATTTTTTTACAGTAATAAGTATGGAAATTCTGATTGAATAACATAATATTCAATTTTTTTTTTTCAAAAATTCAAAAAATTATCAAAAATTATTTTTTAGGAAAATAAATTTATTAAATTTCTAAGATAGCCATTTTGTTGATCATATTTTTTAAAACAGTTCAAAAAAAATATATTAAGATTTAATGAAAATCGCCCAAGTTAGGGCTAATTAT
>NC_042493.1:50652998-50693595 GCF_005508785.2 Acyrthosiphon pisum
ATAATTAGTCCTAACTTTGTCGATTTTCATTAAATTTTAATATATTTTTTTTTAACTGTTTTAAAAAATATGATCAACAAAATGGCTATCTTGGAAATTTAATAAATTTATTTTCCTAAAAAAAATGTTTGATATTTTTTGAATTTTTGAAAAAAGAAAATCGAATATTATGTTATTCAATTAGAATTTTCATTTCCATACTTATTACTGTAAAAAAATTGCATTTAAATATATTGATTTTCCACGGAGATACTAAGGGTGATACGGGACTTCTGGGACATACTGTATAACATAATATTTATTAATACAATTATTCATTAAATTTATACGCGTAGTTAATGTTATGGAATAGTATTCCTAACTCCTAGGTATTTATGTTATATAATGTTATTATTCATTCAATATTTTGGCTATTATAATGTTTATGTTAGTCCATTTTATATTATATGTAACTAATACACGCGTGTGATATCACACGTTCCTACAGTATTTACGCAGGACGTGTATGTACATTAAAAGACTTATATAAGTTTAATTTGATGTTTTTAATGGACAAAATATTAATAAAGAAAGTTTTTTTTTTCAATTCTAAAAACGCCCCAAAAATGTTCAAATTAGTTCAACGTGTTTAGGGAGAAGGGGAAGAAATAAAACGTTGCTGTAGATGTTGTCGACTTTCGAACCATTGTCTTAAAGGGCCCGTTTTAAATCGTTAACCACTCTACTAATTGGTATAGCAATACGGTCTTAATTGGCATTCGCATTCTTCGTACAGCGTTCTTCCTAGACGTTTGTTTTTTGCTAAAATTTAAGAAATACGAGAATATATTCCATGGATATAAACACTAACAACGCTGCAACTGCAGCACACGTTTTTTAAACGACTTAATTTGTGTAATAAAATTTAAAAATAAATCCCGGCCTATATATCTTCATAATATAACAATATTTTACGCATAGTTTTATGCTGAAAACCATCATATGTAAAACTCGTACTCTAATAATTCTCGTTCAACCCTATCATGGTCAAAAAAAAATCTTTCACTATGATATTATATTATTTATACTACTTATTACTGACCATAATTTATCTACGTCAATACACCCTTTACCTTTCAGTGGTTTTGGCCTTTAGGAGAGTTTCTGTTTTGTTTAAATGCGTATAATTTTAATAACCGATATTCTACTCAAAATATTGCCCTTAAATTTTTGGTTTAAAAACATTGTTTGAAAATTATAACGCATGAGTGTAAATAAAACATTTTAATTTGCGTAGAAACTTATATTATGTATTCCCTTGGGTAATAATATTTGCCATAAACAACACGCACGGAGGCCTTAATAACATAAAATCAGCAAATTCGATAAATTACGTAAGTATTATGATGACAGTAATTATGTTTCCTAATCTGAAATAAAATCATTAAATATAATATAAAAAAGGTACACCGCATTTTGTTTGGTGAATAATTATTAGCATTTCTATATAATATGCAATTAGGAAGCATAATAATATTGTATTAGTTTAGTAGGTCATATGTTGATTTTTTTTCTTACAGTTCAAACAGTTTTTTTCCGCGTCACTAAAAGTTACTGCATACTCAAGGGAATATAAATTATATTAGGCGAATTCAAATTATAATTACTCTTGCCGTTATCTTTTCTAGAACTAAAACTTTGATTAACGGCGTAAGGGCCAAACTCGAACTAAAACTTCTCATCCAAGATTAAAGCATTATGTTTTTTTATATGACTCCTCAATTATAAAATATGTAGCTTTGTGACTAGTGGCTAAGGAAAACTAATAGAATTCAAACCGAAAAATTTTGATATGAAATTCGATTAGCGTCGCGATTGAATAAAAAAAATGAAAGTATAAGACTCAATACGCACGATTCAACCTGATATTACCTAATTATTAGAGATTTGTGAATTTTTTCTGGTCGTAAGTTTAGAAGTGAAGTTGCCTAGGTAGTGTAGTTAATTAGTGGATGTGGTACGCACACGCTTAACGGTTTGCAGCTAAAATATTATTATGTATACAGACAATGGTCCATTGTGGTAGGAAGGGGTAGGGAAGCGGTGAAAAAAATAAGAGAAATAAACGAAGAATGGCCAAAAGTTTAAATTACCAAGTACCAGTAATGCAATTTTCCTTATATAATATTTGTTCTACCCTACCCCGTCACTATTATATTGATTCGGTATAGGATTTTTGTAAGTGCATTAACGTTTACCGAGATAGGGAAAATATATACGCAGGAAAGTTTCCACCGAACTAATTCGCGACAGAGAAAAGTGAATTTCATAAATATTAAGAAAGTTTTGTTTTTATCAAAAATTTAGACCACGTTATTTTAGACTCTCCGAAGCTCGGAGCAGCTTGCAACGGGTCGTCATTAAATCGAATATCTACCGCTCTTCCGCGTGGTGTTATTATACCAGATGACATTTTCAGGGCATTATACCGGAACCAACAGTTTTTTTTCCCCGAACGCCATCCATCATTTGTTTATTGAATAATTATTATTCGCGTACAACTACTCATATGACATGCCGTTTGAATATAATAGGTACATATATGTGCACTTGACATGTAATATTATATCAATTCCTAATTCCAGTTCATATAATAATATAATACGTCTCATCGGCCACCTCATCTCTTCGCCACATATTCGATACGACAACGATTACGAAGATTTGACAATTTTACGTTATAAATGAAAATTGGACACTTCAAGTAATCACGTACTGTTAATATGTAATACCAACTATCTGCGTACGGTATAACTCTTGGTACGGAAATCTTTTACGACGTCCGTGAAATACACTAATGCACGCGCGTACACGCTTCGGTGATAATATTTCCGATCGCATGTGTTGTAGGTTTAGCATGTGTGTGTTTGAGTGTTTCCGTTAATATTATAAATAGTTAATTCGATTTTCGATCTCGGAGATATGGCGCACGGGCTTTGCGTGTAATAATATTATATCCTCCTCGTGCAGTCCGCTTTCAGATGAGTCGATAAATTCTCAGTGGGACAACACATACCCAAAATCCATAATATATTACTATTCTATTATGTATTATGTATAGACACTATTGGCATAGACACGTAATAACAACCGATATCAGTGAGTAAATAACGGCAAACTATGTAGATTATTCTCTTATCACCTTCTCTTTTACATTTTAAATATAATAAATGATATTATTACGTCGCGCGTTAAATCTTACATACAATTGTAAATTATCGTGTGAAATAACCAGAGTCAACGCATCAATCTATATTCAATTACCCTACCATAGGATATCCAATATAATATTATCAAATTCACAATCTAAGTCATAATTCATATTATAGGTGCACAAATGTTTTAATGTTGGCATATTATTATCTCAATCACAGTTGCGTTATTTTTTAGTTATTGTTGACATTTTAACAATTTATTATTGTTTTGGTAAAAAAAAAAAACTAGTTTCCAAATTAAAAATTAGGCGTTTGCATAATACAACCTAAATATTTCAATAAGCAACCAGCTATCAACTGTTCATATTATATTCTCTCCCTTTCAGTTGGACGATGTGTGGTTTTAATCCGATTTTAATTGAAACCCTACGACGAAAGAAATACGATGTGATATGTTTGTCTACCCTGCACGTTAAACTGCAGACAGAGATAGAGTGTTATAATAAAATGGTGTGACGGCCTCTTTACCATGTCGCTTGAAACTTGCTAGGTTTCGACCCACTGGAAATATAAAATAGGCCATAATCAATGATTAATTTTGATACAAATATCCTAGCAACATTTTCGATGTGAATATAAATCACAACTGAGAAAAACTAAACCTGATTAAATGATTTTACTTCGTCCGCAGAAAATTAAAAATATTTCCTTTCCGTGAAAACATATTGCTAAAGTGTCAGTCAACGTAGGTACACTTGTGATTAATCGGTCTACGAAGTTACTAAGAGATGACACGCAAACCTAAAGAAAAAAATTCTAAGTATAATTCCCTCCCCGTTGCGCGTTCGTACGCCATAGACCCTTTCGTCACTCATAGAAATTGCTCACAAACACACCCTTGTTGAACTAGTCTTATCTGCGGTGTCCAGGTCAGCTAAAATATCATTTTCAGAAAAAAGAAATGTTGACTGTTTGATTCGTACCTACTTATAAAGTACCTTTGAAAAAGTTGTTTGATATACTTATAATGTAACTATAAGTTCAATTATTATAAATTTCACTATTTCATTTATACCTACCACTTACTAGTGTGGATCATTTTGAAATTCTAATTTCTGAACAATGGATTCTAACAAAGATAGCTACACATAATATGTTGGAAAGCATTCTATTTTTTATAAAAAGTAGTTATTAAAAATTTTTAACTGAAAAAATTCTTTATTTATTTAATCACATAATTGTATGTATTGAACATTTGGTACAGACAACTTTCTATTAATATATCAATGTCATATTTTATAGATAATTATAAATGTAAAATACAAATTAGAAACATAAAAAAGCAACTATACATACACTCACCGAATTTATTGAATTCAAAAACGCACGGCAAAAATAAAAACAAATCACCATGTCTATATATCAATACAATATAATCAAACTTAAATGTATAGATAAAATTACATATTATAGTGGTATTCGTTACTGAAAACAATACGAGCTTCATCTAAATCACATTTGAGTTTTAGTTAATTGCTCTCTTAATCGTTATTTTATATTAATTTATTATATGATTTAGATAAAGCATATTATGGTTTCTCTATAATACGATTTAAAACATTTATTAAAATTGTGTAGGTGTGAGGCAATTTATCATTATTAGTTTTGTTTACAGGGAAATTATTTTCTAAAATGCAAAAAATAGGAATGTTGAATTCACAAATTAAAAAAATAAAACGAATTAAAAAAATATATTATAAGTACTTTATATATGTTTGAATTAGATTCAGGCATTCAGCCATGGATGAATCTATTTTATAGAAAATAATGATAGTAATATTATAAAAGTATATCTACTTAATGCGTGGAATAGTGTTATTTAACTACTTAACGTTAGAAATAATAATGCACATGGAAACGAAAGTGATAGAAAGTATTTAAACGTGAGTGTTCTGCGGATAATTTATAGGTTAGTCGAATCCAAAAAGGATATCAAGAAATAAAAGAGGTTGCGTTTAGATTAAAAGGCAAGACGATGATAATGAATTTCGCGATAAAGAAAAAAGTTTATATTAGAAGTTACTCCAGAAATAAATTTAACATATAAGACCGTGGCCATAATTCATTAGAAAGAAGTAAAGAACGACGCAGAGCTATAAATAACAGCTTTAACGCGTAAAAGAATAACGTAAATTATATTAATTGTCGTTGAAATAAATATTTAAACCTTCCGGACAGGATACAGTGACTGTGTGCAAGGCACGAATCTTGCTTCGTCCGCGCCGGAGCAGGCCAATGTTCTGTTATATAAATCCTAAAGCAATGATAAATCATCTCATTCGCGAAATGATTTTCCTTAAAGCATCTGGAAAACCCGTGCTGTATTGTAGAGTCACTGAAATTTCCTCGATATATTCCGACAGTTTTCACAGGTTTTTCCTTACACGTGATTCGGGAAATCGGTTGTAAAAACCAATCTGTTAGATAGTAGGTACGTATTATAATATACACGCACAGAATACCGTTATTTCCAATACCCAAAAAAGTAAGTGGCGGCGTGACAAACTGACAACCATTGCATTACTAGCAGAATTTAAAAAAATATTATATCTAAGTGTCAATTATTGACGGTGGTTGATATTATGTCGTATAAATGCGTTATTTCATTGAACTTTTAAATGTATAGGTGCATAACGTACAAATGTAATAGTATAATATTATCGACTGTTGTAGTGAGTTTCAATAATGAAAAGTGAAAGACTTCGAAAAATGATCGTTTTGCAGTGTACCAATAATAAGTCGTAATTTTTTTTTTAAATTGTATTAGCCGATTCTTCGACAATAATATACTAAAGTTGATAATAATAATATCTATATACGGTATCGAATTCGGATAAAAATCGATACTCTTCAGCGTAATACATCGGAATTTAATTTACCCGATGCTATGGACTATATACCTACATTTTACTTTATACCTACCGGCAGAAGAATACAGCTCGTATAATATACTTCATCCGCAATTATTTATTATTAAACAATACGCGTATTAAACTACTCGTGTGCAAGTTGGTGTGTGTAATAAAGTTCATACGGACAAACGAGTAATAAAAATACAGCGTAGGACACGAGATAAATATAATGTATATAATATTATGTGCGTCCGCAAAAGAGTAATGCAACGTTTCAAGAGAATAATAATGTTTAATGACCATTCCAGATTTGTATGTGAAAACGTAATATTCGTTACGGTATGCTGCTCTGCGAGGATAAGAGGTGTTTGCCGTTCATAAATCTGTGGAATCTACAGATGACATTTTATTTTTCATGTAAATGCATACGCATGTAAAATGCATTATTACCTATACATTTATGCTTTGATGATTAGAAGCCGAGAACGTATATCGATAATTTTCAAATATTTTTGTTACTTTAAAATATAGTACATAATTATAGAACATAATAATACAGCATGATATAAATATACTACCTACTGCTGTGAAAAAAAAAGCTTTAAATTGTAACATATTATTATACTATCTCGTTACCTACGTCTATAATCACATTACTAAACACTAGTACAAAAAAGTAATTGCTTTTTAGTGAAAATATTATTTGTTAGTTCACCGGTATTTCTTTACACTATATTCACACACACTATTTATAATGATTACTTACAGCTCACACATTCACATGACACGCACGCAGTCACTTAAAAAATTCCCTTTAATGTTGAATTCTTTAAGACCTGTCGGTATTGAATTTACTTAAACCCAATACAAACTGTACATTTTATTTTCCTAATTGTTTTCGTTATTGAAATAATTTACAGGCTGGTCAGTGTCCGAGGAAAATGAAAAGAAAAACACAATGCTAAAGTTTTGTCACACTGTAATGACGCGAAGCTACAACGAGTTGTTGGAGCATAAGACAAATTCGGCGTCGTCGGTGGCAGTTCGTTTTGACGCGGCGCGACGACTAAGTTCGTTTTTTTCGTGTACGATCAGGGGAACAATGCATGCGACCGATTTCACGGAGTTTTCAAAATCGTAATTACCGAGCACTGCACCGGTATCATTATTGTTCCTTTGCAACTTCCTTTGCTCCACCCCCCCCCCCCCCCCCCTACCAGAAAAAAACTTCTCCGGGACACGTCCATTTCATCTGCACCCGGTGTCGATATACCGCGATCCAGTGGCGGGCTTAACTGAGAAAAAAATGGACATTTGCCGACCTGGCCGACCCGTTCCATTACACGCGTTGTGACAGTTTTATGAAATTTTAATAAAGCACTATTTGTTTTTTCGTTTTATCACAAATCTGTTGAGTGTACACTGTGTATTGTAATTAGTGCCTAAAACATTGTGGCTTGTTTCATATTTTGGAAATTTTATTTCGATTCTTTAAGGCGACCATGCAATGTTCATTCAGAGATCCCAAGAAATACATTCGTCGTATTTCGTATGAAATAAAATAACATTTACAAGTAAATTATTAGGAAATTCTTAACTTAAATATCAAATAATTCCAACCTTAATATTAATCTATTCTAAGAGTTTTATAAGAAAAACAAAAAGTATTCCTGTAAACGTCTTGTTATATATGTTGACGTTCATATTATTATGATGAATATTTTCATTAAAAATCCTTCATATAATAATTACTTGTGATGGGTCCAGGAATCCTTAAATTCATTTCTTCTACGAACTAATATTATTCGTGGATCTGGACTCCTCTTCACATAATTAGAGTACTTCTCGTACACAGCACCATAAGTTCCCAAAAACGATATCATGATAATAATATACATCAATGACGACAACAAGTCATATAGCAGGAATTTAACTGCCGGGGGTTAACGAACTATAATATTATTTAGACTTGATTATTAATATATTATGCAAACATCTACTTGAATGAAATAATCATATTATAATAGCTATAATTTTATCAATAACACATTCCTAATCCCTAGAAGTCCGTTATCCAGCAATCTTCAGCGACTGAACTACATGGACGTGCTATTGGACTGTTGATTGATTCCGGGAAATCTGAATTGTACGCGGAAACTGACGACGCAGTCATCACCGAGGTCGAGAAATAAAATTCGACGATAACATAAGGTTTTTAGGGTTCCTACCAAACATTCTATGGTGTAGCCAGTGTCGAACTATTGACACAATTGTGTATAATTGTTATAATATTATAATATAGTCCGCAAACTTACAATCGTTGTCGCATATTACATAATTTATTGCTCGTCTACTACAGTACATACAGCGGAATCAGGCGAAAGAAAATTGACGAGCGAAACGAACGAAATAAAATAGTATAATACAACGACCCGGCCGAAAATCAGTGGTGCCTATGCACAACTGCTGTTGTATAATAATAATAATAATAATAATAATGAATAAACACGCCATTTCCGTCGGCGACGCGGTCGTCGGTCGTCGGATAGGTGTCTGCCATCGACGCCTCCGCTGTTTCAGCGGTGCGCTCGTGCCTCTGTGTGCCCCGCCATATATTAAAACGTTTCATTTTGTCATCATTAATAAAGCCATTGTTGAGAAAAGCGTATGTATATTATGCGTATACAGACTCAAAAGCGGCGCGAGAAAATGAAATATTTTATGTTTATTAGAGCGCGCCTATGTTATATATATACCTACGTACATATAATAGGTGGTGAGAGGACTGGTGGCGACGTTTCTTCCAGATGACGTGCATCTGAAGGGTTGCACGCGGTCCAAATCGCGTCTCTACCAAAACCATGTTTCTCTATCACTCTATCTCTCTCTCTCCCACCCTCACATACACGCTCTCTCTCTCTATCTCTGCATTGTATTATATTAATATATTATGACGTGTACGTATGTATAGAGACTCGTATTCGGGTCCGTCTTCGCGTACGCTAGTCGATCACAGTATTATTATTATGCAGATGCACGTGATATCTAAATGAGGTGGCGTTCTGGAAATATTATATTTTAGTCATCAGTGGTTGGTCAGAGATTTGGAGTATGTATCTATGTGTTAGCCGATACGACGACCTCCATTATTAATTTTCAATATAGTCAGTGTAGATGTGGGTAAAATTCAAGTTTTAAGAATAGTTTGTTTTATTTTTATCGTCACGAACTATATTATTTACTTTTAATAAATAAATGTTTCATCACCAATAATCGGATGGTTATACACCTACATTAGTGATCACGTGTTAGTGTCTAACGATGACAATATAATATACCTTTTTATTACATTCCACACGGTGCAAAAAATCCATCTGTGACTAAGAGATTTTTTTTTTTGTGAAATAAGATTATTACAATATACTACGTTTCCAGCGATGTCTGCAAACGAGCTTAGAATTTTCTAGTTTATCAGTTAGTTACATCAATGATATTATCGTTATAATATAGTATTGGCGTTTTCCGCCTGGCGACGTTATTGATTAGATTGTGTTTAAAATTGTAATTGATGACTTTTCTAACAAACTTGTTTTTTCCCCTTTTACAATATGACAACGGAGCTTTTTTCACATCAGAAACAATTATTATAATAGTGAAGTACCTGGATTTCCTTAAATTAGTATAGTTATAAATCGCGTATAATAATGTTCAAATATACTTGTCATCAGCGTCGATGCACATAGCGTCTTTCTGATTCTTTAATAATAATTATTTTAAATATGATATCAATTAGCTATTTTGACAACAAATGTACAAAAACGTAATTATACTACATAACATAAATTAAATTCTATCATTTTTATAATTTTATCAGTAAAATACCTAAGTATACGAATAGGTCAAAGATCCTCACAATGATACTATGATGTATATAAACTAGGTAATATAATATTATAATAATTGTAAAAAAATATTGTTATCATTATAATGTACGACTGTAGTATGCCTTTATAAATATAATAATAAATATTATGTTTTTATATTTATGTATTATATACAATTAAATATCGTGCCCGCAAGTGTTCTAGAAATGTATATTAATTTTGATTATTCATTTGTATTTATTTTTATTACTGTTTAGAGTTTACTAATACAATGTCGGCTATAAATCAACTATTTTAAACGATTGGACCAAAGGAGGAGAATACACCGGTCATTTGCGTACCTAACTATATTTCGTATTGTTTTTCTGAGATTTACTGATATGCAATATAATGTATGTATATTGTATAAAATATGTGTACCTATAATAGTTGATTGGTAAAATGTGTTTTTGCTGAAGGTTTAACCATCTAATAAATCGACAACCATTCAAGGGTCATAAAAACATCTCCTTAATTCCATGTGTGTGTTCCACATTGGTCGATAACACATATAGAACCGTTTTAAAACCATATTAACAACATCGTTGTTTATACGTTTGGACTGGAATATCGTCGAGTCACTGGTTATCTTACCCGTAACATAATTTTAACTGCTTATTTATTCGTAAGTTCTATATTACATAACAAAATATGTTATTATTATGTACATAATATATAATTAGTTTGATAAGATAAATTATTAAATTACTCAATCCAGGACATAATTTTTTTCAAATTAAAAAAAAAAAAAATTATACATTATATTTTTATTTTATTTTTAATCAATGCTACTAGTATAATAATCAAAATATATCAACATTTGTAATGTGCAAGGTAGAAGAAAAATAAATAAATAATTAATTATATTATAATAAAACCAACTTCCAAAATAAACGAGACTACCTACCTAATAATATTATTACACACAGATATTTTTTAATAAATAACTTTCTTTTAGATGAAGATAGAAATAAATAAATAAATAATGACAGCAATGAAAAACGTTAAAAATACATTTCAGAAGGATGAAAAATTGAAAAAGTTATCTTTATCTCTGATTTAATGAAGTTAAACTTATAAGTTCAATCAAAATTAACGCAACAATAAAAAAACTGGGTTCATCACGCTACACAATATTTTTTTTTAAATAATATTATATAAACTATATTTACCAACACATTGATTACTGAGACTAAAATAATAAAATTAAACATTTTTACTGTACTTTTTTGTATCGACTACACCTAATGTTTACTATTTGGTTTAGTATCAATATAAAGTAAAATTAACTCGCAGAAAATTACAATATTTATATTAGATTAAATTTTAAATTTTAAACTATACTTTATACCTAACTACCTACTACTAAAATACAGACAGTAACTAGTATCGCTAACCAGTATAATTTATCGGATTGTCCATGACTAATGAGATTTTAGTTAATATATTAAACTAAAATATTTCTATAATAATACAAAAAAATTGGCCTACTTTTTTGGCATAATTTGGAAATCTTTAAGAAAACACAATAATATACATCACATAATAATGTAGTAAGAACGCTCTCCCCTTTTATTTGATTAATAATATGTAGTATCGTATATTAAAACTTATAATATTGTAGGTAATTTAATATGGCAATGTATAATGCATATAAAATTTATGTCAAGTTAGTACAGATTTGTAAATTGAACAGAATATCACAAATTAGTCCATTTTTTTTTTAAATCTCATACAAAAAAATTTTGAAGATTATTGGTAAAAAATAATAATTACATATTATAATAGATATATTAGAACCTTTTAAATACGACATGAAGAATAATTTTTAAAACAATACTATATATTTTAATAGATTTAAAGTGAGAGTATATACGATTTGTGAAAAATAATAAGAAATTTTATTTTATTTATTCATTCATAAATTCAATTATTTCCATAATTCCATTTAGGCTATATTATAATATTATCTGATTGTTGTTATTAATTATCTTCATTTTTTATACCATTTATTTTTTCCATATGGATATTGTAACATTTATAGTAGTTATAACCTTCTATACAAAAACAATACCTAATATACAAACAAAATAGGTAAGTTAATAATATTTTAGATATTTTAATTTAATTGATGGATTTATAAGCATGTAATTATATGATTTAAATTAGGTCATATTATAATATTGACATTTAAAAAGTATCAATGTACAATATAATATGTAATATTATTGTACACTTTTTAAAAGATTTTTAAATATTAAATTAAACTATGCTGTCGAATTTAAAGGAAAACAATACAACAGTAGGTATATGAACAATTAATTTTAATCAATTGTTTATACATTATTAATCAACAAGTAAATATATATATAAAAAAAAAATCAATATATCATAATAATTTTGATGTGTAAAAATATGTATAGTATAAAAATATAAAACCCAGTGGCAAAAACATAATCATCATTCCATTTTTTTTACTACCTAGTATGTTTGTTTTGAACTTTGATTTTGATTGTTTTTTAATTAAATGATACAATGTTGTGTCCTATATTATTTTAAATGTTAAATTATAATATATTATCTTCCAGGCTGGATTGAATCTAAATGATAAATTTATTATAATTCAGCGAAAAGATGGGCTATATATTCATTTCGAGTACCTATATTGTAAAATTATAGAATATTATATCATTTTTAATATTAATTATGATGAAAATTGTTTTGATTATTTAAAAATTAGGGGTTATAACTATCTTTAATTAAATATATATCTTGTGCTATTTAGTCAAGACGTTGTTATGATTATCAAAAACACATTTTAACCTTTAAATATAAATGTCTAGTACCTATAGAGTGCATACACTAATTATTTCGTAAAATTGTAACATTTTTTAAATTATTATTTTTACATATCATATTATGCATGTCATAGCAAAACCACATTAATCATAACAAAAAAATTTTATTTTTCACAATTTTTTATTATTATCATTTAATGTTGTAACTACTCTGTTTTTAATTGTATATCGCTAAGTAGAAATTATTTTATAGATTATTTCAATATCTTCAAAAAATTGAATTTTGAACGAGTAGTTAATTATTTGATAATTATTTTAAGTTTAGATGAATGGATTAGTGTCACAGGGGTAGCACGCAAATGTTGGTCCATTCACTCACACACTATTCCGCTCATCAAAACTTTAAGTACTTGAATAATAATCTAATTATTCTAACTAATAATTAACTACCTACTCGTTCAAAATTCTATTTATATGTATCAAAATACTCAGAAAAATATTTTAATTCCGTAAATGAAATTAAAATTGGATGTGGTCCTTAAAAAAATGCATGTGGTTGGAAGGAATTCAAGCCCCCACTACAAGAAATGTTTCAAAAAATATTTTTTATTGAAATTCCCATCTACTATTAACGTTAATTTATATACTATATGCGTATAATTATAATTTATTGCATATTTATTAAAGTTATATATCGAGTATTATTAAAAATATTAATTTAAGATTAACGACAAAAAAATGGTGTTATATTTTTATTGTATAACTAGGTTATGGTCGCGATAGAATTTTTCATCGCATAGTTAGATAGTCATTAATGCCAATAGAGAGCCATTATTATACTGAAATGAATACCTAAAATATATTTTATCCTAAGTAACAAATTTAAATTATCAAGTAGTTTTTCTAGACATGTATGTACAATACTCATGAATGGATATTTGAATTAATTCATATTTTTACAATTAAATAGCTATTATGATTTTCTTAGAAGTATATAATTTTAAATAATTTTTAACATATTTATCTTATCATTAGGCATTATAAAACATTTTATATTTTCTTAGTCTCAATATCATAATATTTATAACAATAATATCGATCATACATTTATATTGTCCTAAATAAATGTCAAATAGGAACCTGTGTTGTGTTTTCCATACAAGAACGCTACACTGCCAGTTGTTGTCTTCGTCTTACAATTGCGTAATATAACACATTTACGCTCAGGAGAACGCGTTTAGCTCTGTTATTTTAAAAATTAGAGTGAATCGACCTAATATTAAACTTCATGGAAAGTACATTATCTGTGTTTGTATATGTAGGTTTTTACGATAGTTCAATTTTTAGTAAGTTATGCGTATAATATAATATAGCGTAAATTAAAAATGCTCATAACTTACTGAAAATCTGAACTGTTGTAAAAAACTCACATACAAACACAGATTATGTTCATACAATAAAATTACATAATTCACTCTAATTTTTAAACAAACTAAGTTATACGTGATCTACTGAGCATAAATTTGGTATGTTATCCACTTGTAAGACGGAGACAACAAATATCTGTATAGCGTCTTCTTAATTGGTTTTCGACTGATATCTTTTACCAACTTTTATTTTATTGTTTATTTTTCACAGAAAATATTTAACTATCGGACATCAAACGATTCGCCGTCCACTCAAAAATATTCGGCAATATCGTTTGGAAACCTATATTAATTTGTGAAATTTAAAATGAATTACGATAACAAAACTTCATTGTGAACATATTGAATGCAAACTTCAGTTGACAATAAATGTGTAATTGAGTGAAAATATGATTTATATTTTTTTTTGTAAATATTTGCACAAAAAAAAACATAATGTGTGGCGTGAAAAAAAGCTTTTATAAAATTTCAAACTATCTTGAAAGCGACTTAAATACTCTAAATTCTAAAATATATTTCAATATGTTAAAATATAATATGCAATACAAATATTTACGTTATATGTTCCACGTGAACATCGGAATATTTAAGGATCGTTAAATATCTTAGCAGTAAAATTTTTTTGTTTCCTAAATTTCGAAAATATTATTCGTCGTCCTTATAATATTTTAATGTATAATGCATTGTAAGAACAATACAGTTTAAAAATAAGTGTATTTTTTAATTAATTCGATGAGATAATTTATTTAATATCTACCTACATAAATCCTGTATAAAGTGGTATGATGCTCATTTCATCAATTTGAAACTATTTAAAATTAAAAATATATATTTCGAATATATTGATATATTATATAATATTATCGATATTAATTAGATGTAGAATATACATTTTCGCTTTTTCTATACATTTTTTTTAATAAACAAATGCGTACCTATACATTTATAAAATAATGAATGATTGTATTCTTTGAATAAAGACAAAATTGACTTGTAGCAAATATAATGACTAAGCTATGAATTGTTCAAATTGAAATATGAACGAATATGATACAAATTGTTATTACCTTTAGTTTTTAAATATCTGTTTCAGATGCTAAATCATTTAAAATATTGTATTCGATTCAGTTATTCAAAATAAAGACAGATGTAGGTTATAACATAAGTCAATGAAAATAGAAATTATTAGTTTCAAATATTATACTATGATGAGTTTGTAAATTTAAAATTAAAACAACTGTATCAGCGTTTACGGAAGATTTATAGTCGATAGCAACACGTGGCCCAGATAACACCTATTCTCTATAAATTCGATACGCACGTTAAATGGTTGTAATTGGGTTTTATAAGAAACGAACGATTTGATAATAAAAAATTACGAATATTTTTTTGGGAAATTCAGTGGGTATGTGCTGTAAAATTATATTTTTTATTTAAGTGTATGTTTTCCACTACTAAACGGCTATATACAATTATACGTATAGATTCAGGTTTGTTTATTCAGTGTGTAGGTAAAGTATACATGTGAATGTAATATATAGGTGTAGTTCGCGGCCGGACATATGATGGTTGCCGTCTGGTTGACCATTTGTTTTGTAAATAATAATTTGGGAAAGAGTGCGTTAAAAAAAAAAAAAAATGAAAAGATATAATAAAAAATATCGCGTGACTTTTTAACGACGTGACCAAATTGACAGGTAAACCGAGGGCGGCCTCCGTATGCGCGAATAATAACGTGCACAACCGTAGGTACACACACATTCATCATAAAACACACACAACTCGTATTTATGGTACATAATATACGCGTACACACACATATTTATATATTAAATATATGTATATATATTATGTATAAGTATAGTAAAAATAAGGGGTGAAATTACCTTGACCCGAAACTCCTCCTGGACGGGCGTTCAGCCAGAACAGCAGCGCCAAAGCCAAAACCACCGGACGGACCATGGCTGCAGCGGGACGACGATTTTCCGTGGTTTGGCGGCGGTTTGTCCGTAAAAACGGACCCGGACGCGTTCGTATAATTTTGAAAATTTAATACAAATTTTTATTATAATTATCCTTTACGGGTGGCGCACGGTCACTCGGGTTCGCACGTCAAAATATCTCTCGAGGGACTAGGTCCGTTATCAGCCCACATCGTACATGATGTGTCCGCGCCACTAACGGGGGGAAGGGGGTACAGTTTCGGACCGGTTCGAGGCCGGATATGATCGACGATCGCACCTCCCGCGAGCGGTATTTCGGCGGTTACCTCGGTACGCAAATATTGGTACTCAGACGAATCGAAAATATCACACTGCGGTGTCGGCGGATACCGCGAGTACGAGCGGAACGTACGTGACCGTTGCCGTGCGATTACCACGACCAGCGCGCAACGTGACGGTTAGGCGACTGGCGCGCGACAGAGACTTGATGGCGGGCGCTCGCTCGTGTGGTGTGTGTGTGCGCGCGTGGTGCGCCGCCGTTCGTAGCGCGGCGCCGCCGGCCGGCAGGCCGACCGACCGGACTCGTCAGTCGGTGGCAAAGTGCCCCCTTCTCCCCCCTCGAATGGGCACAGAAAAGTCCCGCCCGACTTCGCTGCGATCCGTCGATCCATCGTATCTTAATACTAATTATAATAATGTGATGTGTCCGATGAAACAAACTGCAAAAATTATATTGTTGTTATTATTATTAATACAAGTACGACTGGGCCAATACAACAATATTATATTATTATGAATAATATGATATTGTTTTAGAATCTTTTTAGAGATTTTTCCAAACGGCGGTCATGACGTATTGTTAATAATATTGTTATTATTCGTATTGTTACTAGTCGATAAATGATTTTTTAAATAAGACTCAAAATTATTTTAATATTATAAATATCTATGCACTGGTGTTAATGAGTGGAAAAGGGTAACCACGGCGGCGACCCGACGCGGAAAATTAATATCGAAACGTTACACGCCAAGTTCGCCGACATTTCGACTTTGAAAACGGCAATCGTTTGAAAACCCACAGGAAACCGCATTATTTCTTGCACTACTATTCGGTTCGTGTTCGCATCTTCGCGGGCTTACCGATAGTGGTAACCTTGCGGTATACGAAGGGTGCACAGACCGTTGGGATGATAGCGCTGATGATGATGATGATGATAATAATAATAATATTAATAATAAAAGGTATTCATGGTGCCCGTTCGAACCGTTTTCATTGCCTGCCTACCTGCCTGCCGGCCACGACTAATTTCCGGACCACGATGATTTAATTTAAAAATAATATGAGTGTGTGTAACTCCAATAACATTGTAGACTTTGGTGGATCTATGTGGTGATATCAAACCTCAAGGAAATCCAATTTCGTTTTATAAAACAATCTTAAATCGTTATTAATATTGATGTGTACAAATTACATATATTATGCAGAAATACAATGTTATATTCAGCCCCCCTCCATTATTAAAATCTTAAATTTGCCTCTAATTGTACTGTGCTCCAAGTATATACAGCTACCTATAGTATCATAACTATAGCATGGATTTTTATGTAAATGCACAATTTTATTGAATGTAGTGCGATTTCTTAATTCTGATTAAAAGTGAGCGATGTTTCTCAACACCCTACATAAAACAAAACGTATTCATCATTACATTTTTTTCACGTCATATTTTGAAATAAATTCATTTACTCAAATATTTATCTATTCACAGACATATTGACAATCATCATTATTCTGCGGGAAATCTATCAAATCTGTCGTAAATTGTAATAGAGAACATTGTAATACATATAAGATAAAATAGGTAAACGAATTTTGAAAATGCCATATTATCTATAATACAATCTATTATATTTAGTTCGTTAATTTGCTTTTATATTCAGTGGGTACTTTTCTTTTGATTCTATTTTAAAAATGAATTTTAGATAAAAACTTTAGGGTCGGGCCACACTGCGGTATATATTTAATTTATTTTTGTATTACATAATCTTACAAAAAAGGATAACATAATATTTAATATTTACATATTTTGACATATTTTGATATATGTTGATGTTTTGTTAAAGATATAACATTAATCGAACACATCGACATAATTTATTGGTATCTATTTATATTATTCATGTAAGTGTTTGGTTTTATATTTCTACGTTTTAGAACGATTTTGGCCAGGTATATTTATCAGAACTGTTGTTCGTCTACGATTTACAACAATGGGTATTTGCGGTAGAATTCTAATGATAGATTTCGGTCTTACTTTGGGGCAGTACGATTTACAAACACGGCCATGCAATTCCTTCAGTAGTTTCTGAGAACATTCTACAAAAAAAAGAAAAAAAGACATAATGTATAAAATCACGTTTACGCTCTGTTTCAGCTCTGATCGCATGATAATGTCTTAATTTTTTTTTTTTACAGTGCACTTAATGTTGTTTAATCTGCTATGTAAGACGTATGATGTCATCTCGCTCCATGTTGTACATTACTCTTCGTTACACAATTATTAAACACTGTGTTTTCCCTCGATGATAATGAATTTCCCGGACATTTTTTTTTTATCTCACTACGGTCTAGGCATCAACCTACGATATAATCCCCGAATGTAAAATCGCTCCTATGATAATATTGCCTTTCAAGTTTTTTTCACCAAATTTCACTGTGGGGATCACAGTGATTAAAATTATAATAACATAAAGAGTTTTCCTCGAGTGAAATTGCATAAATGAAATGCTCAAATATGAGAGATGATTAATTTAATTAACATAATATCCTACTAAAATAAATTATATTGCGTGGTAAAAAACAACTGCTCTAAAATCCTAAATATTAAAATGTAATATATTTTACAATTTCACAAAGGATGCAAATTACTTCTGCTGTCAAAAAGCAAGAAACAATAGTTTTTAAGCATGATTATTATTTTAAATTCTGAAGGAATATGAGCAATTTATTATTATTCATGCTATTTCTGTATTTATAAAATACATTTTTATAGATAAATGGGTAAGCCCAAATTACAAATTCAAACATTTTTAAATATAGGTAAATCATTGCAAGAGAATTATATTATAAATCGTATTTAATGTAAAAAAATATTTAACTCAATCCATTTCAAAATAATTTAAGATAAGAACATTTTGCAAACGCCAAATTTGTATCTTTAGATTTATAAAAAAATATTAAAAGACTTACGCATATATAATCCAATAATTTCAAATCTCTAAAACAATTTTAATATAACATTTTAATGAATACCATATTACCATATTAATAAAATCCTAATATAAACACTTAATGAAAATATTGTAATGTTAATAGTTTTCATATAACAATCAAATTCATTTTTTTTAAACTAATTTCGCTTAAAATTTGAGTCATCAAACACGTTGTCAGTCAATAAACTTCATATTTAGGGAAGTTTATTAATTTTATTTTTTCCATAACGTTTCACAAAAATTACATGTACCTAATTAAATAATGATAATAATTATATAATAGTAAATATCAAACAATACATTTATATTTAAATGGGTTTATTCATTCTTATAAATAAATTATAAGCTAAAAAAAAATATATAGTTACTAAAACCAATCATGGTAAAATGCCGCTTATATATTTAGAATGAATTAAAATAGATTCAAATTAAATATTAATAATAACCCTTACAGCATAAACATATATATTTCCTAACTATGGAAAAATATTTTCAGGAAAATAAATTGTCAAAATATTTTAAAAAGTTGCGTAAATAATTAGGAAATATTTAATTCATATTCCTTAGACCAAGAAGTTCATATTTTTGAAAATATTTTATAAAAAACATATACAAAATATATTTTCAAAAACATTTTTACGGAAACCTTATTAAGATATTAAGTCAACATTTGTATGCAATCCTATAGTACAATATTTTGTTAGAATCAGAAAATAATATTTATAAAATACTGTTAGTCAAATATTCATTATTCAATCACCACAAAATATTATCATTTCCCAAATACTATGTGTGGGAACGTATGGTAAGATTATAAGTTTTCACAAGTTATCCGATATAAACATTTATCTATAGGCTATAAGTCAATGGCGCAAATAGGAAAAATGTTTAGGGGGGCTCAAGCCCCAACACATTTTTAAAAAAATTATAATTTATACGTTCATACGTTTAAGAATGGTATACTATTATTTTTGAGGGGCTAAGCCCCCCCCCCCCGTATTTGCGCCACTGCTAGTGTTTAACATTTAATGTAAAAACGTATTGATTTTGTGTATGATTATTATATAACACAAAGTGACGGTTAGAAAAATGGAATCTCAAATAAATATTTTAATATGGAAGTTTTGTTGCATATGATAAGATCTAAAAATCATAACTAACAATAATATTATTGATTCGTTAGGTATATCTATTATCTACTATACATGCACAAAGTGTTGAAGGATAAAAATGTTGAGATATATAACGTGTTGTGGAATATTCAACTCACAAAAAAAGAGGAATCAGTTAGCCGGATAGGTATTTGATTCACACCGACCCAGTAGTTGAAAATTAGCTCTTCACTAGCTAATCAATGAACATAATATTACCTATATTGTCTTTTTTGCGTCCAATAGCTTAAGTTTAAGAAAAAAATATTGAAATTGAGAAAAACCAAAAACAACATATTGTGAATATTTTGGGTACGAGCATCATTCTATTGTTAAGAGTACCATTACGTACGTCAAGTTACTGTATTTTGATTATTCGTATGTACCTAACTACAATAATATAATACTAAATACAATAAAAATAATATATTTTTATTTATTTATTTTTTTATTTTTATTAGCCACTAGTAAAAATTATGATAGCTCGATGATTATAATAGATATACATATACATTAATAATATATTACCTATGTATTTCTATGCGCTTTTCGGAGAGTAACTAATAATAATCACTGTATATTATGTTGAGTATAGACTATAGGACAATGTTTAATTAATTTAAAAATTAATTTGTGTTAGTTTTGGGAAAAATTGTGGGTAATTAGTGGGTAACGAAAAAACAATAAAACATTATACCTAGATACGTTTATATTATGCCAATCTAGAAATACTTGCGTTTAAACAAAATTTTGAGATAACTTAGTTATTGGCAATACCACTATAATAATATATGGTTTTAATAATATATTATTTTTTTTATTTTTTGATCTTAAGCCATCATCTGGCCATCAGCATTTGAAGGGAGAGGGGTGGTCCAGTTGGTTCGAAACATGTGTATGTGTGGCGAGGATTTGTCACCAAACCCCACGTGGTCATCCGGGAACTATTGACGCTGACCGGTGCTTGTAATCAGAACACGTTTTTGGGATTGAGGACCACCACCACGCCACACCAGGCCAAAATTACATAATCATATTATAACACGTTATTAGAATGTTGTATTCTATTCATTTTTTATGTTGTTAATTTTTCAATATCTCATGATTTAATTAATATTTATTTAATCAATTTAAAAATGAAAATTCAAAAGCGTACTTATCGATTCAACATTAGAAGATAAATAGTTTTTTAATTATTTTGACGTCTTGAGTAAAATGTGACTATCTATATAATAAAGTATTTAATTTAAAAGTGACTAGGCATCGACTTTGTATTAATAGATGATTTTGATTTGAAAAAAAATGGACACTTAGTACCTATAGTTTTTTTAATATAGTCTACCCGAGTCAAGAGTTCACAATATTTTAATTAAACGTAGTTTTTTTACATTTTAACTTTTATTGAAAGTTCTTAGAAAAACATAAAGGAAAAAATTCATCTGATAAAACCTATAAAGTATCCCAAGAAAGAAATATTCAATTTAAATTCATAAAGTCGTTGGAAAGACGATTGTTCTATAATTTTCTGATACGTCCATCTAATAGAATTGTGTTCAATTATATTGTTATAGCAAATAGAAAACAAATGGATACAAAGCAGACAGATCTCTGTTACATTTATATACACCCGGTAATAAAAAATGAATAAACAAACTTTAAATACCGATACAACCGTTGTTAATTATTACAAACATTTAATTTAATTATAAGCGTAAAACGTCGTGTTTTAATTTGTTTGATTATTAAAAATGATTATTATTTGCCTTTTCGAGAACAAAAAAATAAAAACAATTATTAAATGACAGGTACTTGAATAGGTTCACGAGTTCGTTGGATACGATAATATACGAAGTTGCCCTTAACACGCGAGCGTGTGTATATTATTCGTAAATATTAATTTAAAATTCACAAACAAAATTGACTCGATCAATGTAACTGCGGCGGTGGCATGGCGTCTGGAGTGGCGTAACATTTGATTGGAAAAGCGATTCCGCCGAAGAGCGTTTATCGGGACTCGGTTGATCGTTTAAAATACGATCCGGTATATGGTATGATAATACCCGCCCTTTTAACCCCTCTTTTAGGCGACCACACAGGTAAAAGTATCCCAAGAGGATAATTGATTCTGTAACACAAAATGTCAAATGTAATAGATAATGTGGATGGAATATTTGATCAATTTTTCACCCAACGTCTGCCCACAGTGGTAACCGTGGTCGCATGATGGTAGATGTTGAATTAAAAGGGTACGGAGGCGTAAACTCTACCTGCCTGAAAATAACAAATAACCGTAAATACGCTGTTCGTGTTCCGATTTACAGCTAGAGCGCATCAGTGGCGCGCACATCCTTTTCTCAAGACAATATTTTATCATAATATAAATAAAAATAAAAATAAAAAATAATGTACTTATAATTGGTGCGCATACTGATAATTATTACTATTTATGTCTGTAAGGAAGAGTTACTAACTATTATACTAGCGAATAACTATTATTATCATCTTTCAGTTTTTGATTTTTACAGAAATAATCTCTTATTTTACGATTATACTTACGCAGTTTTAGCTAGTAAGTGTTTATTAATATTACAAACATTGCTATTTGATAATCATGTTGATATTTTAAAGTAGAAGGTTAGGCAGTAAAACAACTAAATTAATTTAAATAATAGGTAACATTTACTTCATGTTGTATAGAAATACAAAGAAAATGACGACAAAAGTTACAAAATAGGTGACGTCGTTACGTGCGGGAGGGGCTTTACTAAGTCAGTTTTCATTTAACGCCGAGAACGTGGTGTGTATAGAGATTCATCACAATCGGTTTTGTACCGACGCGAATCTGATTAATACAATAATACCGAGGTATGCCTACAACATACGCGCGTTTCCATGATTAAATTTTAATCTAATACAAAATTCTCTGTATGTTATAGTCGTGATATTATATATTATATACTGGTATTGGCGTCCGATCCATATGCGACTACCATATATTCCACGATTCTCCGTTTAAATCCCTAGGTAAACAGTGCGCAAAGAGAAGAGAAGATAAATAATAATAATATGCGCAATATTTTTATATTATTATTAATAGTAATAAATAATAATAAATAACTATATCCCTGCAACGTCGGTCGGACATTATAACATTATGTATAGGTATATTATAATCTACCTAACTAACCTGCAATACGTTTCGTTGCATAATAAGATGAACGCTTCAACTCGCGGCTGAACTAAGTTTAATTTAGCAAGTGACCCAATAACTCGTCCGGTTAGAATTTACTTATTTTCATATAATCATTCAGGACGCACGTCACCGACAACTACGGTTGCCGTTTGCAGCTACTGTGTGAACTTTTGTGTATAATACCTAAAATTGGATACAATTAATGTTATTAGTTTAATAAAATAGGTTAATACAAAGTTTAAAAAAGTGTAAAGTAGAATTATAGGTGATGCATATATTGTTTTTATTGATCTGTAACAATTGATTACAAAAACAAAAAATACAAAACATTTTTTAAAATACATTTTAGTAAGTATCTATATGTATTTAATATTTATATTTTTCTCCATTTTGACATCATTTGATATATGAATATTTTATAAACATTTATCTTTAAAACCTTATTTTAATAAATCTACATTACAACTAGAGTTGTTATCTTTTTCATTAAATAGCCAAACCATCGATATTGTAATCAATGAATATTATTAGTAATATTAATAATAATAATACGTTTAAAATTTACAATGTTGTATGGAAAAAAAAATCCCATGCATTTGCTTTAAAATTTTGTGTAACGTACAAAAGTAATACGTATTACAAACAAAGACGATTATAGAACCCTTTGAATTATTATTGTCTTAAATATTGTCATGCGATTTTACGTAACCGTGTAATAAATATACTTCCAGTCTTTCGCAATTATTTTTGGGAAAATTTCAAAAGTCTACAGTCGGAAAGTTTACAAAGTACCTATATAATCCCTTTGTTGTACTTACTGAAAAATTATAAACTTACTATAGTTTATTATAGACTTGGAAACAAATGACTATCTAACACCATAAGTTGTCATATAGAGTTTTGGTAATTACTATGTACCATTTGTATATAGGTACACTGAAAAGCGTATTGAAATGTAAAATAATTTAGTTATCAATATACTCAGAAAAATGTTGAGTTTTATGAGTGAACAAAAGACATGTATACTTATCTAATTCTCAACGCATGAAAAAATCATTTCATATTTTTATACAGTTCATAAAAATGTTTCCGGATTTATGAAAAAGCTCAGAAAGTAATAACATACATTTTTTGGATGTAGGTTGTAGTATTATACAGTTATTTTTTATGAAGAAAAAATACAAAAAGTAATGAATATAACTTTTTACAGCAATACGATAAATTAAATGTATTTACATTTATTTTTCTCTATAAAAAATAGTAATCATCAAACATCTTAAACTGACCAAAGGCTGAAAACTAAAAAGTATAGTAGGTAAGTAAGTAGTTAAGTGTTCTTCATACGTATTCTGTTTCATGATTGGTTATACATACTAGTATGCACCTCAAGAACCAAATTATAATTTATTAATACTTAAAATTATTTATTTTTTTTACTACTTATTATTTTCAAATTAATTTCAACTAAAAAAATATATAAATCGGTAATAATAGTTATATACGCACCTTTACTGGCATACGTTATAGTGTTCAATCAAATCTAATTTATCAATTTTATTTGTGAATTATTATGTCAAGTTGGTTTGGTAAAATATTAATTTAAAAATTCTAAATAGAGTTATGAGCAACATTGTGAATTAATATATATAACTGTTTTTATTTGTTTGTTATTTTTTTTTTTCATGCTAGAGCTTTAACAACAATGGTAATTGCTTCATTCATAATATTATCCATGTTAATGATTTATAAATGTTTTTGTTTACTTGATTAACTATTTTATCTATACTAATTAGTAATTTATACAATTATAATTATTTTAAACAGTGCATGATTCTTAACTGAATTATTTCTTGGTAGCTTATACTTCTAGAATTAAATAAATAGGAAACATTGTAAAGTTATGATAAAATAATAATATAATATCGAAATGTGTACGTACCAAGCCTGAAATCTCTATTTGATACTGTTTAGTTAGAATAAATATGAGATATCCATAAACAGTATTGAAGATATTGGTTGGTGGGTTGTTGTTATCCTACTTCGGTGTTATATTATATATTATGAACTTTATGTATAGTAAAAACAGGTTTATTGGCAATTTTCCCATATTTTTTTTTAAAAATTATTCTTATAAACGTATATATATATATATATGTATATATAATTTATATATAATTTTTTATGACATATTATGAATGTTGAAAATCAATATCATGAAAGTATAATATTATTTGAATTACTTCAACTTGGAACTTATAAGTAATAAATTATATTTCAGTAGGTACATATATGAGTGTATGTGTCTATAATATTAATGGTAGGGACTATGGCAAGTATGGGCACCTGTCCCGTTACAATTTCTGAAAGAAAAAAGTGTTTTTAATATATTTTATTTGGCAGACATAATATGTCAATGAAAATACTATAAAATTTCAAAGAAAAGTAAAAAATTTACCTACCTATATATTGTTATATCAAACTGTGGTCGTGTGTTTATTGATGAATGCATCTATCATATATTTCCAGCACGTACCGTGGTAGTAGTTGTTGTAACTTGTATTGTCCAAAATGTATAACCTTTGCAGTTTTTAGTTTCATTCTGTAAAATGGGCCAGCAGATGAGCTTGGTATTGCGAAAATATTATAATATTTGACATTATTGTATTTCAGGTTAGGTTACGTGTTATTTTTTTTTCTTATCATGTGAGCAAAATTATTTTTTTTACAATAATTATATTACAAGAAAGTATGCATAGACATTAAACATAATAGGTAATACATACTCGCACGAAGATGTAAAAAAAACATTTCGTGGTTAAGATAGGTATATCTATTGATATAATAATTGTTATTGCAATGTGGGTACTTATGGGTACTGGAGATTCATAAGAATGGCAGTTATTATACGATGAAAGTGATATAATTTGTATTATATTATGTCGTCTGTATCATAATTGTCTATACATTTTATAGTAATTTTGCTATACTATCACAATGTGATGTTTGAATTCAGGCGTGGATCTGGCGGGAGGGGGTAAGGCTTAAGTGCTTTAGCTGTAAATTTAAAATATAAATAAAATTGTTATTAAATCGTATCTATAATTTTATCTATAATCTATTATGTAATCACTAAATTGTAATAATGTATTTTGTTCTGAAAAAAATATGACCACTAACCACGATTCAGAATTTTATATAAATGCCTGTTTAAATGTAGGTATATTCATTGGTCTATATTATAGATTTAGGTAAAAAGTTTTTATTTTTTAATAACTATTTTCCATTAGATATAACAGATATTATAAGGGCATGGCGATATAGTATATAAATAAATTCATCATCATCCATACATGGCAATACCTATAACTTTAAATGCATAAGAATGAAATTAATTAATTAAATGTTTAATATATTATATTAATATACGTCCACAATTATTTCTACCAAATTTGTCAAAATGACAAAATGTATAAATTATTTTGTCTTAAAAAATTAATAACATTTTCAATTTTTGTAGTAAAGTCTTAAAAATGTATGACAAGGTTCTTCATAAGTAGTTCCTCAAAAATATTAATAATATATAAGTAGAATTAGCACACGTAGCCTAAAATTAGTCAAAATATTAAAAAAATTTTATAAATCGTAGAATAGAAAATTATAATTTGATTAATAGAAGAAAATTTCAATTTTTATGATTATCAATTTTTGCAATACATAAAAAAAATTTAAACCATGTGCAATTTTAACTTTAAAATTTTAACTTAATATGCTCATTGAAATTATTTATGGAATAAATTCCATTCAACTTTTTAATAATTCTAGTAAGTTGAATTTATTTGAATTTTGAAGTCTTCTAAATTATATACTATTCAATCCATAGGTAGGATTTTAGCAGAGATGTTAAGCAGAGCGATGAATGTGTTTATTTTACAATGATATGATTAAAAAAATAACGCCATCTTGAAAAAAAAGGAAATAATTTAATTTAAGTTTCCTTATGAATATTGTTAATTATACAATTAAAAAACAAATGTGCGTAAGAGTAGAACATTTTGTTATAAGCGTTTGAAGTACAAATGTGTACAAAACTTGTCATTATCACAAAAGTTCAAAAATTATTTTGTGATTTATAAAATGTTCAATTTGTATAATTATTGATTTAGAACGTAAAACGTAGAACGTTCCTCGTAAATAATTCTTACATTTAAAAAAAATTATATTAGTTTCAAGCTCTTGCCTTTTCATACCATGTAAGTAATAAATTAAATTACTATAATAGCAATATAAATATATTTCTATAATACAATTTAGCACATAGGCATACATTTGAAACATCTATTACTAAAAGTTATCCATTCAATGAAGAGGCATACAGTATACAGTAAAATGGACTTCAGAGTGGTTATCTATCAACTTACTTTATTTCTTATATGAATAGCTGAATAGAAAATTTCCGTTCGATTATATTTATATTATTTTTTTTTTCAATTTTTCGGTGGTATTTCATAATTGTTTAGACATTTTTTAGAATTCAAATGTTTACATTATCTAAATTACTATTTGAATTAATCATCAATCGGTATTTGATAGAAAGGTCTATATGTACATATGTCATATTATATTATACATAGTATCTCTATGTACCAGTCCAACAAAAAAATGTATCCGAGAGCACAATACAATAATATTATAGACTATATCACTGTCAAATCAATACAATTTTAATGTACAGTATTCAGAATCGCAAAGGAAAGTACTAAACATTATTGAAAATACTGTGCCAGTGACAATAAAATACAATTTTTCTTCCATCAACAAATTTATAAAAAAAAGTTGTTTTATGTTTTTTTAATTTTTATACTTAACTAATATTATAATAATCTGTATTTTTATGAATATTAACGAATTATAGTTTAGTAAGATAGGTATTATTAAAACGTAGTTTACAATTTGAATAATGACAATATAGAATTTTTGTTTAATTATTGTTCAACAAAATCAAAAACTTAGTGATTTTGCACAGAGTTATGGTATTAAACTGTTTACTTTAGATGAAAAAAAATATATAACTATTGTTTATAATTATTACAGTTAAAAAAAGATTTTGTTACGTAGTTCGTAGACATTGGAAAATACATTTTTCGTATATTTTTTCCAAAGATTCATTTAAATGTTATATTGCATAGTGTTGTTTCATGTGATATATACCTATTAAACAATCAATTTGTTTATGCCTTATCTGAAAGGCTAATATTTAAGTTTTGTTTTCCATACAAGACTTGTTTTGATTTAACTTATCCGTTCGTCTGTCCCCTCATTTATGTGAAGAATCTATTTTATTAAAAAATAAATTTTTAAGAATGAACGAATGAACTGGTTCACCTCAATATAACTATAGATATTACCATATTGGTATTTATTGTGGTTTCTGTAATTTATTTAAGTGTGATACGGTATGGTACAGGTATACAGGACGTCGAACTGACCTGTGAGAAACAAATAATGGTACCTCGGAAATAAATCACCATGTGCCAATCATTGTAAGCGCCAATATTGTGTAACATTATTTAGTGTAACAACAAGTGAACTATGTACTCATACGAACAATACGCCGCGGTTTAGCTTACACATATAGATAATAGTAAGGCAATATGCTCATCGCTGTAGTGAATAATCTACACCATGTATCATGTGAACTATTTTATTTCATTCTCGAGGTTAGGTTCTTTAAACACACACACACACACACACACACATATTATCGCAAATGATGTTCTGGCATTTTCCGACGCGATATTGCGGTGCTAATGCTTTTTCCCACGCTGAAATATTAAGACAGAACCTGCAGGATTAATAACTATTGTATCCAAAAGTTCATAAAATCATTATGCCCTTCATAAATACGTCAGAATTGTTTAAATTCGAAACCTAATAGTGGTTCGAGGTATTCAGTCATATATCTACCGTCGACATACCGTCGATAAATCAATGCCTTATTTCAAAAACTTAATTCCTGACCAGTTGGTACGTGTTCGCGTATATAAGTATATTAAATGACGTATGACGTTTATTATACATCACGGGACTCTGATGCAGTTATATTATGTATATGCAATATTGCAAAGCGCAATTTCGCTTTGTCACGTCTCATGTCTGTAATAAAAAAAGGCTATAATAAAACGGACGACGTCCTTCTCGGAGGACGTGATACACAGATTTTTTGTCTCTGTCCAGTATGGACGCAACATTGCAAATTTATTTTTCACATAATCAAAACAGGAAGTTTTTAGTTGTTATTAAAATTTAAGAGTATACGCTTTGAACTACACACGATTATTACAATTGCCAATTTTCATATTAAGATAACATGTACTGATTATGAAATGTTATAAAATACTAACGTCCAACATTTATTATTGTATTTGCATTATATATTATTATCTAATATCTAGATTCATGGGTTTTCAAACAGTTCAGTATTTAAAGTGAATCGACGTGAGATTCACAATAAAATAATTTTATTCTAAATTCAATTTCTATTATTTTAATTAAAATTCTTCAATCTATTGATTGTTGAAGTATAATTTAAATCTGAAATATCCCTTAATAAAAATAAATAAATTCATAAATACCTAACTCGACATTTTTTATTTTCTTTGTTGCTAAATGAGATTTCAGATTACGATATTAAATTATATTGACAATGTACCTAATTAAAACACTTGAAGCATCGTAATCCTCGTCACCATCTATGGGCTTATATTAGGTTTATGACAAAAAACACTTAAAATGAATTTATTAATTTAATTCTTATTTCTTAGTTACATCTAAGACCTTTTCAAACAAAAATATACTTGTTTGAGATATTGTTTCTTCTAATCTCTATATCCACCTTTTTACGTATCACCAGTGGTTGGGACGCTACCCAGACAGCAATTTTTTGTTTAACAATATTATTAAAGCATTATAATCATGAATAATATTAGTATGACGTTAGTAGTATTATAATATTATCGTTACAAAATGCTGTCTGGGTACCTACTGTTTTTTCGTAGCACGCTAACGCTACTGCTACTCCCCCCAAAATGTAGCTCTCTATCGCTAAAGCTACTTTTTTTCAAATGTAACGCGCTATTTCTAACACTATTGTTTAAACGTAGCGTGCTACTATTTCGCTACATTTTTTTCAAACATCTTTTTGATTTATTTAAATATTCAGTTGAGTACTTGGAAATTATTTGTTAATGCCTACCACTATTTTCTTGTAATTTCAGAAGGCAGGTTTATTCAATGTATCTCATGTATTTCTGTAACAAAACTCAAACAGATAGACGTTTTATTAAAAATTGCCAATTAGTAGTTTATACTGATTAGACATTCGGTCACTGGGAGAAAGGATTTCATACAGCAAGGGGATTAGCGATTACAAAAAATTTTGATTTGCTAAACATTTTTTAAAAAAGTTGATGGCAAGCATGGATCTAGAACATCTTATGCTCCGCTGTATAGTTTAAGTGTCAAGTGGACCTGGTCATTGTGTGCTTGTGTAGGTCATTGTAATGAAAGTGTTAAATCTGAATTCAATGATATATAGAATCTAAAATAATGTTTTTTTACATATAAAATGTAATACTTAAAAGAAACACAGAAAACGCCAATTGCCGAAAATAAAAATAGTGATAATAAAATACTAACATATTAATTATTATTTATGGTTCTGTATTTAATAATATAAAATATAACATTATAATAGTACTCTTATGATTATAGTCTTATCTATTATAATCTATGATTACTCATAAGTGCGGCACGGGTTAAACAAAAAATTCAAAAATACACTCATCTAGTCATCTTAATTAAATAAATAAACATTCATCATAATATTTTAATTATCATGAAATAGGTTAGAAGTAGCGATAAAATAATGAAAATTTTCGCTACGCTAACCGTAAATTTCTAGCGCGCCATAGAATTTCGCTACATAGTATATATTGTAGCGACGCTATGTTAATCGCTACAGCTAAAGTAGCGTCGCTACAATTAGCGCGCTACTCCCGACCACTGCGTATCACTGTACTCTCCCACCGCGGTTAACCATATCTATTTAGTTTCGTATATTTGTGATAGTGTGTGGATTGGAATGAACGCTGTTGTGTATGTTTGTTTGGGGGAAAAGCAAAGCTGTAGCTGCACATCGTAGCCTCTTTATGTTGTTTTGTTTTTTGTCACTGGTCTTTTAAGTACTTAGTTATTTTCTTGCTTCATTCACCTCCAAGTTACCACCATCACCATTTCTCACCATCGTCACGATGTTACCGTTTCACCGCTGTCAACTGCATCTACAGCACAGCACCACCACACTGTCAGTGGCCAGTTATTATTTATTATAAAATTGTATTATTGTTTTTTATTATACCTGTTAGTTGGTTAGAACAATTATTGTGCTCTCTATTTAAGCTTAAGTTTTTTTTTTCAATTATAGCAGGCCGTCAATACTACGACTAATTGGTACATAATCAGGTAATTCGTTTATTTTTGCAATTAGTACAGTTTTTATTCAGTCCACTTAGGTACCATAGTCCAAATAGTACGTATAGCTTATAAATAAAATTGGGTACACAACATATTTGATCATAATATTATTTAAGTTAATAAAAAGTCCCAATACCGATGAAATCTTTAATCTTGTAGTTTTTTAGTACATTGTTTTATATAAGAATTACTTTATTTTATTGATCTTAGTATGTGCATAGATGGCCATTAGTTACAATTTTTTATTTTTTTATCAAATTGAGTTGTATAATTTAGTTGGTCTAAGAGTTTTAAAACTTGTGTGATGGTGTCTGCATCTAGTCCGAGTTGCAGTCCGTAGCAGTAATCATCTAGGGTGTTGGGGGTGTTGAGTTCGTTTATGTTTCATATTGAATGTTAGAAATAAATGTTTATCATTTGTTCACAACTTTGATTATATTTCAGACTACTGTGCGTTGCATGTTCGTGACTGCAGTTGGATTTTATAATAAAGTTAACATTTAGGTTTCATTTCCATGCTCACAGATATTAATATAAACTCTTCATCCTTGCCTATTTTCTCCAAAAATAAATAATAATCTTGCCGATTGCCGATTACTGTATGCCATGAAGAAATATTGAAATTACCAGGAAACAATGATTGGTACATTTACATACATTTTGGTATTAGGTGAATTTGCTTCATATTCTTAAATATAATAGCATATTATATTATTATCTTAAATATCAAACTTTTTCAAAATCATTATTAAATGTGCACATATTAATTCTAGAAAATATTTATTTTGCTTATGTCAAGATGTCGATTATTTGAATTATCTTTTCAAAATGTGTAAATGCGTATATATTTATATTTGTATGGACTAAATAGTAAGCAATAGTATATTAGTTGTCCAATAAAAGTTATTATGCTATTCAAAATATTTCATAATAGATTACAGGGAAATTTGCATGCTGGTTACTCTGAAAGTTCAGACCACTTTCAACTCGCTGTAGTGGCCAGTCATTGATGACTAAGGAAGAAAACATCCCAGTATACCTTGTCAATATTCTGCGATTATGGATGTCCGACAGCTCTCTTCTGGTCGGCGTGGATCCGCTTGTTAGGCCAGTCACCTGCAGTGTCCCACAGTGCTCAGTGCTCTGCCTGAGTCTGTGGTATGTGAATTATGATGATCTACTAATGATGAATGTACTAGCCGGAGGTCAGCTAATTGGCTTTTGGCTTGTGGTAGTTGGAGTGGCCCGGACTGGGCAGGTGTTGGAAGATCAGATTAACTCTCTCCTAGATCGCGTTGAAGCATGGATGACCATTCGAGACCTAAAGTAATATAACATGCGTATGCAAATTAATAGGTATGTATTTTAATTATAAGCTGTAAGAAAAATGTAAAAATAGCGTGTTTATCACTTTATCAGTTATCTACTCTGCGTACTATACCTACCACATAATAAAAAATACTAAATTCTAACTTTTATGGCTTATAAAAGAAATATTTTGAATTTATATTTTCAATATGTTTTAGTTGATTTATGAACAATTTATTAGGAACTTTGTATTACATTTTCAAACTTTTTGACCAACCAAACAATTTTAATTAAAAATGCAATTTAAAAAATTCATGTGTTTATGAGTAGCTCAAAAATAGTCAAAATATCTTGTATGAAAAATTGTTATATTTTAAACATGTTGTACACCGTTTGTATGAACTGTATCTACAATCTACATATATTTATTTTTGAGTTATTACAAAAAAAAAGTAAAAGCCATTTTGTCAAAAACTGTTTTTGCGTGAAAATTCACGTCTTGACACTTTTGAAAAACATTTAATTTTTCAATATTGACCAGACTTTATTCAATTTGTTACTAGAAACTCTTCCGAAGTTGAAAGTCGATCATTTTTTCGAACATTTGTCATGTAAATAAAAACACCGAAAAAAAAGTTTTTGAAAAAAATTTTTTTTTCTTGACTTGTAAAGGCCATCCTTAAAATTTTCGAATATATAAGGTTATATTATTGTTATATAATGATAAGACTTATCATTTATCTATAGTTATCTTTTATCGTGCATGACAAAAGTAATTTAAATATCTACGTTTTAATATTGTTTAAACACTGTATTTTTCTTATAATTATTATTATAATTGACAATTATATTAATATATATAACTAATTGATGTATAAAGTGTATGTATGAATAGAGTTTCATTAATATCTATAAAGTCCTTCAACCCATATCAAATTAGATTAACCGCTATACCTATAACGGCTTATTTTTGGAAATTATTTTTTTTTTTTTAACGCGTTTTAACATGGATTTTGTATTGTATAGAAAAGGATGCAATTTCCTCTAGTCTTCTCTTGTGTATAATAAGTTATAGGTATCAGGTATGTGATTACGTTTTGAGCAAAACTAAGTTAAATTTGCTGAATATGGAAAAGACTATTATTTTACAAATAATATAATATAACATAACCTCACTTAAACCAAAATGGCAATAATATAATAAATATCGCACATATACCTATAATCTATAGGTACCTATCTAATATACAAAATGTTGATTTAAATAAAAAATTAAATTAATATCGAAAATTTTCATTTAATATTCACACATTTGAATAATTAATACTATGTGTTTCGCGGTGAGTTAATAGAAAGTCCATTAGTCCGCACCATTAAATAATGAGCTAGTTTATTGAACCACATTGCGCATATAAATAGTTATAATATGATGTCAACATATAATATAAACTATTATACATATAGATGCACCTACCTATAAAGCTAATTATTAATATACATTAACACACTTTATTTTATAAATATTAATAACGTTATTGTTGACACAAACATAACTCAAGTGTATCGTGTGAAAGATTTATACGGAAGCATTGGTATACAAATATAAAGCAGTCAAATGCGAGTGTACACTGTACCTACATGTATTCACGAGTATTAAAAAATATAATATTGTACCCACACGATTTCAATATGATTAAAAAACCACACGGCTTTCGGTTCTCACGGAATCTGAACGCTACCTAGTGGAAATCTGATTACGACTATTATATTACTTCTTCGACATTTTTAAAAATAATATACGCGTATTATATATCTATACATCATATTTTGACTTCCTATATTTTCCATCGTTTTAGCTAATATCTCGCTAAAATACTACACCGTTAGGTTTCGTACACATGAGCATAACTTAATCGGTCGTACCTACTTAAAGTGAAATTTGAGTTAAATATCGGGTATCTACGTATAAAAATAGTGATCTTATACTAATATAGACTTTCCGTGTTTAGAAAATATGATATACCTAACTGCAAGAAGGCATTGAGTATATAATATTGTAAAATGTTATAAGCTAAATGATGAAAGTTAAATCGTGGCAGCTTTGATTAAATTAATATATTATTATTTTCCGGAATAATGTCAATGAGCGAACATGCTACAACTGTAAGACACTACGTTTACGAAAATAGCAACTAATATTGATGAAATTCACTTACATATTATAGTACAACAGTGACAGCCAACCTAAATTAAATGTAAAACGGTTGAATGTTAACACGCAAATGGTATTGTTCGTAATGAATTTTACTACCTATTGACAATTCAGCGTCCAATCGATTCCTATTGTCGCCGTCTCTCTCTCTCTCTCTTTTGTTGATCACGATGACTCTTTAACCTCCTAGACAATCATCGTTAAGCAAAAATAAATAAATAAAACTATGGTCTGACGTAAAAAATAATTCCATAAAGCAACATAATTATAGTAGACCAAAAAATAAATAATACCACAAATCGCACATTGTCCAACTTATGCGATCGCAATTACATTGAAATATATTTTTTATAATATTAGGTATACATTTTCTAAATAGAACCGAAAAAAAATTATTCAATATATGTTTTGATGAATTTATTTTACTTGAATGTATTAAGAAGTAAATTTATCAACACACAGATTTGTCGATTTACAATTTTAGATTCTGAGCGGAACGATTTACATTTAATGTAAATAACTTTTTACAAATAACCTTCATTTTAACAGAATAACTAAGGTAAGTTACAAATATTTATAAAAACAAATAACTCAGTTACTAACTAAGTTATTTTCTACATTCTACTTTTTTTTTAACTAGTTAAGTTAAAAGTTATCAAAAAAAGTAACTTTTAACTTTTTAACTAGTTACTGCCCAGCTATGCATAATAACAATTTCAGTTTCAGTTTCTCATCTCACAAGTATTAATATATATTTATATGTGACCACTCTTTGCAGAATAGATTACATCTAAACGATATGGAAATTCCTACCAGATGTGATTGGCCAAAATAAAATCACGATCAATCTATAGGTGGTTGATGATTTATTTTAATTATTATTAAGTGTTTGAAGCTAGTCACCAATTCCATGGCTGTGGCCGAAAGCAGAACTTAGAAACCATTTTTTTAAAACGATTGACAATACTCACTATACTATATTATGAGTGTGAATTATAATTAATTAATTTTGACATGAAACGGTTCATTTTTTTTTAAATAATTATCAAATATTTTATTTTTTTCGATTACCTAACAATGACGCAAAAATATATTTTTACATTGATATTAAATGGTAAAAAATATACGCCTGAAATTATTTAATAGACTGACATTTACATAAAATAAATTTAAAATAATTTTTTTTTTCGTGGAGTCTTTTTTAGTTTAACAATATTGCACAGGTTAATAGGTACCCCACGGCCCACTGATAAGAAATATAAAAGTATATAAAGTATATTATAATATTCATCGAATACGTCTATTTCATGGCGTACACTAATGCCGGTTTCGTGTCTGTTCGGCAACAAACTACATTACCTGCTTTGACCCGATGATGGTATCGCATTCTGATGATGAGTATAGCTCATTATTATTAGGCCACGTCGATGAACTTTCATTGTCCATCCGTCGAACCGCCCAACATTGAGCTAAAAAAAAAGTGTGCACTACACAACATCATACTATCGTATAATATTATAATATGCCTACTAATATTTGTAGGTATAAATACAAATTAGTTTAAGAAGTATAACACAAAACAAGCATGGAGAGTCATTAATATGTCTATGGCATAAATTACATAATATTAGGGTGGAAATTGTATATAATTTTACGTCGTTCTGTTCATTGTTCATCAAATAGGTATAGTTGGTATAATGTTCAGTGGAACCTCGGTATCTTGAACTCCAGTAACTAGAAGTTTCTACATTATATTGAATATTTTTTTCAGTCCCGATTCATATATTTTAAACTACTTCGGTAACTGGAAGTTTCGATTTTATGTAGAATTTTTTTTTTTTAGTGTCTTAATAAGACTTTGGGATTCCGAGGTTCAACTTTAATTGGTTTGTATTATCCAAATATGATTAATGACCTATGTGCAGTTACTTAAGTTAATACATTTATTATGCCTATTAGGGTTATTCAATTTAGATGTCAAGATTTTGTTCATTTTGAATGCATAATTTTTATTTATATTTCAAATTGTGAACTCATGGGCCCCCTCACGAGCATTTACAGTGGGGGCCATTATCTTCTCAAAGAATAAAAAAAATTGTATTATGTATTTTAAATCTTTATAAAATTAAGTAGGCTGCTAAAAATTGAAATTCTTATTGCATTAAATAAAACATATCAAACATATTGTTTGATTTTCAAATTGATAAAATAATACTAGCCACAGTCCAAGGAAATATTGTTGGGAGATATTATTACGATTACATTTATATTTGGTTGATACTTGATAGGAAGGTATTTTTTTAAAAGTATCTTTAAACTACAATTTTGATTTCAAACTATCATAATATTATTATAACCGTGTATTAAAATAAATAGGTACTATTTTTCAGGGCGTATAATTCTGTGCCATAATATTCATTAATAATATAAATATTGCCTACTTTACAATAATATAGACTGTAGAAAAAAAACATTTGGAAAAAAAAGACACTGTAGTAGGTATCCACGTCATTATACGGATTAATGTTATTCGTCGTAATAAGCGTGGAAATGAAAATGACGTGTCCTCGTTTACCTCGAAGGGTTCGCTTTATATTATATAATATATAATAATATTATGGCCTTATTCAATTCCGTGGGGAGAAATGTTCGAATAAACCGGATATGTGGTGTTAAAATTAGAACGGTCCGGTGTCACAAATTCAGTTGAAAATCCTGTAAAATTAAAATAATATATTGTTTCAAGTTATAAATCTGGTAGGTATACGTACCTTCACGTCGAAATAAACGAAAATACCGTGTTGAACCTAATCGTAACGACGGATCTTTCGTATTTTAAATATAAAACAGGCGCCAAGGGATTTAAATTGTATATGATCATTTTATTGCCCTAAACAAGTTCTTGCATCTGCCACATACAAAACCATAGTTTAACGGACTCGAGCAGTAATTTTTTTTTATTATTTATTTCAAATTATAATATGCATATAGGTACTATTATAAATAAGATTTACATTTTAAATAGTGGGTCATTAAAGAGATGCACGTTTTCAAATATTATTTATTTATTTTTAACCTCCACAGAGTAAAAATATAATAACAATTTGTACCTAATTAATATGTTATGATTAATTTATTATACTCACTTTAGATAATTCGATGGATATTTAAAATGATTATCTGAATATACGATAAAATGAAACATTATAAATATATATAATCAGTTCTAATAATGACAAATTAATTACTAGGTAATTAATAAAAAAAATGTTCAACTTTTAATGTCTATACTTGTTTATTTAATAACTTCATACTTTTAGATTCTGAGCAGAGATATATTGATTTCACTTTTATTTTTATATTGTTTTTTGTCTCTGTAGACATCTTTAGAGCAGTAAAATGTCTTTGGTGTATTACTTTGAGGGTAGTTAATGTTAGAAAATTGGATCTATTGGATATTTAAATAAAAAAAAAACAATTTTAGTTATTTTAAAGATTTTGTCATAATCTGAAAAATATAATTCGTAGAGTCTTAAATAATTTATCCACTACTTATTTATTATTATTTACTACCTATGTCAAGAACAATTTTTAAAATATTTAGTTTCATTTTTAGCCATTTTACGATAAACCTATTCACACCGTTCTACGTGGTAGGTATGCCAGAATTTACCTTTATGGTAATAACAACTAAGTTATACATTTTATCAATTACTATTATTATTATTATTATTATTTTAAAATATATGCGAATTATTTTAACAAAACTAGTTTAACCTAGCGTATTAAACAAATTTAGAAACAAATTGTAATAGAAATATAAATAAATTATAAAATATTCTTAGAAATATAATTATAACGTCTCTGATCAGAATTTTTTTTCATCATAGGTATACAATGATTCATTATGGAATTCAAATTGAATACACCCATTCAAGGGCGTCCATTATGGTGGAGGGAGGGGCAAAATAGGGGGCATCCATGTCCATCCGGCTTTTCCGTGTCTATCATACATTTATACGTAATACCTATATTATAATTGATACATTGAATAAAGAAAATTAATAGTCATAGCGTTCGTTGCTAATATTTTGTTCCATAACCACAGAAATTAATTTTATTTATCAATTATATTGTATTAATATGTCAATGAATTTATCACGTAATTTTAAGCAATTAACCAAACGTTTAAAAAAAATGTTTTAAATTTATGTTTTAAACATGTTTAAGACATAACATCTACAATGTATAGATGTTAGTTTTATCAACATTGTGTTTAAACATAACAACCCTAGAAGTTGCGATACAGTCATATAATATTATGCTACATAAGCTTACATATAGCAGTTAACAGTTTAACAGAAAGGTCAATATTATTGATAAAATATAGTGTCCCCCTGGATTTTCAAAGATGGACGCCCATTGGCCATTACAGTGACCTACTCAACTCCTAATATACACCAGAATGACTTCCTTGGTTATATTTTAGTTATGTTTTTAATAAAAACTGTATTGTATATTTATATTACTTAATAAAACCTCTTTAAAATTGAAAGACGCTAAATTAACTAATTATTTACGCACTAAACCATTAGTCGTTTAACCTTCGCCCTCTTTAAATCAATGACTCCAAGTTAATCAGAACTGTTGATTGATGTGCAATAATTTCGTTTTGTCAGTTAAAATTATATATCTTTACACATCAAACATTAAGTTAACTAGCTGGTCAAA
>NC_042493.1:50693695-50693809 GCF_005508785.2 Acyrthosiphon pisum
TAAAAATACCAACCTAGTTTTGACTCCTACCAACTCCTATGCATATTATTTGATTATCATACCTGAACGAGAGAAAAAATAATAATGATTGGTTGCATGAAAATTAATATCAAT
>NC_042493.1:50693909-50694614 GCF_005508785.2 Acyrthosiphon pisum
AGTCTGGACGTCTTGCCTGCGTAGGTCTGGAGGGGCTATATTAGACAGGACCAGCAACCAATCTATTGATCTCACGGTGCCTGTTATGATTCTCATGGTGTTATTCAGCTGTACGTCGACCTTCTTGCAATGCGCGCTTCTGGCCCACAGAGGGGCACAGTAGTCTGCCACGCTGTACACTAGGGCTAGAGCAGAAGTGCGGAGCACGTTTGCGTTGCAGCCCCAGCTTGTCCCTGCTAGCTTGGCAATAATGTTATTACGTGTTTTTATTTTATCTTTCACGCTTTCAAGGTGCTGTCTGAAGGTTAAAGTTCTGTCCATTCTTACCCCTAGATATTTTGGTGCTTCTTCAGTGGTGATTTTTTGGTCTTCGATTACAATATTTAGTGTTCTACTGGCTTCTCGGTTGTTTAAGTGGAAAGCGCATGTTACTGATTTATTTGGGTTCAACTTGAGGTGCCATTTCTGGAAGTACTTTTTTACTTTTGCCACGTCTGCGTTCAATACACTTTCAATTTCTTCAAAGGATGTGGCTTGTGTAACTAGTGCTACATCACCCGTGTATATAAATTTCCTCAACACTGTGTCAGTCATATCTGCTGTGTATATGTTGAAAAGCATTGGGGAAAGAACGGTTCCTTGTGGAAGGCCATTTTGTAGAATTTTGTATCGGCTCGTTTTCCCTCCATGTGTTACTCTGAATTT
>NC_042493.1:50694664-50722165 GCF_005508785.2 Acyrthosiphon pisum
ATAAGCATTTAAGTTCAAAAATTTACAAAATATGGAAAACATCACTGAAAATTAGCAAATTATTTTGAGTTAAAAATTCGTAAAAATTTTTCTTTTTAAATCTAAGATTTTAAAATGTAATACTAGATTCTTTATAAGATTATCTACCTTTATCAAACAAAAAATATCTACAAGAAAGTCAAATTAAATTTTTATGATCGTTTGAAATTCAAATTTTTACAACATTTGATATTCACTCGGTTTTTACGTAACGATTTTCTTATTTTGTTGTAATTAAAAAACGGGTGACTGTAGAAACTTGAAAACTTCACTGAATGTTTATATTAGCATTTTCTATATACGATAAAATTTTGAAAATAATTTGACTCTTTTTGAACTGTTTACGGACATTGTAAGTTTTAAATTTTTTTAGTTTTTTTTTCTATAAATATCAATAAAGTTAATATAAATAGATAATATTGGGCCAAAAAGTGTAAAAAATTAATACAAAGCTCCTGATACATTGTTACAAAAGCAGTTGAAAAATATTAAAAATACATAGGCACAGTTTTTTTTTATAAGCATTTAAAGATCGAATTTTGACAAAATGTATCAAATTTTAATTTGAATAATTATTTTGTAGTTAAGAATTTATAAAATGTTCAACTTTTGTATCTAAGAATTGAAAATTTAAAACAAGATTCCACGTAAGTAATTAATTCTGTTACCAAAAAATCTAAAAAATACATTTACACAGTTTATTTTTATAGTCATTTTAAGTACAAATTTGGAAGAAATTACATATTAAAAACCTAGAATAACTATTTTAGTTATTTTGTTGTGATTGTATAATATTATTCTTGGGTATACTTGAAACTTCTAAAGTATACTATTATAGTATCACGGTTTGTTGTTGATGTATAACGCGTTATAAGTACCTAATAGATATTATGATATGATTAATTTGGAATTTATTATAGGTACCTATTATAGGTCAATTTTTTTTAAATACTAAATACTATAATATAATATTATGTCTTATACCTAGACTGACATACCGTCTCCGCTCAGAATCGTTTTTCTTATACAATGATATTATATAATTGAATTCAAATTTAATACCATCCATTATATAGTGACCCACTTGTAACCTACTGTACAGCAGAGCGAAATCCACTTACCCACCTTTTTTTTTTTAATTTGATTACATAATTTTGTTCATGTGAGATTAAAAAAAATATATTATATCTAAATGTTATTTATGATTTGGTTGAAGTGCGGTGTCAAGGTTCTGGCATATCTTATGCTCAATCCGCTGTTCATTATACTCTAATATGCAGTTAGCGATTATGTGTATGGATAACTGAGTTCACACATTTTTGGCATGTGTCCCCCCCCCCCCCCCATTCATCACTGGTTATTAGGAAACCATAAGTGGTTCTGCTGTGACCAATGCGTAGTCTATTAAAAACAGCATCTTCTTTCCGATATTTTAAAATATGTTTGATGTGCCAATGATTATTCATGTGTAGGTATTATGCTGAAAATAAAGTTAAATCAATTTTTTTACTTAAGATTTGTGTAAATAATTAATTATTAAATAAATATAATATATTATAAGGTGGCTTGGTGTGACGTGGTCTGTACACTCGACGGCGGAAATGCTCTGAGTGTGTGTATCGGTCGGTGTTACTAGCTCCCGGATGGGTGACCACCACCCGGTATTTTCAGCTACAAATCCTTGCCACACATACAAACGTGTTTACACATACAGTATTAATTATAAAAATATATAGAAACAATTTGTTTTCATAATAATTATCGATAAGTAGTACAAAGGAATATGTTGGTGGGGCAAAGCCCCTAAAGTTGTATGTAATATAAACGTGCCTAGGTAAAACTACTTATGTTTAATATTAAAAATAATTATGGATTACGCCGGCACTCTGTATAATAGGATAATAATGCCTGTTAGGTACCTTTCAACATTATATAACAGGCATTATCACTGCGTTATCGAAAACGTTTTGAGATGAGTCGATTATTGTCTCATGCAAGTATCGTTCTACACAGTGCAATTCTACAGAATAATAAAGAGTGATATCTAGTATACTATAGTGATCTCGTCCAAGACATGCACCGACCGTGGCATATTATATACGAGTGATTAAGCTCAGCGATACTAAATCGTATTTCATTTTATAAGGTTATCCAAACGGGAATAACTACGTTACTAGAAGTTTTCATTTGTCTATGGGAAAGAGAGGACCGGATATGAATCGTTTTTATTTTGTTTTAGATTCTGAGTGGAGACAAGAATGTTATTGGTTTTAATGACATGGTGGTTTTTTTTTGGGGTTTGATTTCACGTTTTGGAGTAGAATATTTGCTTCATCCGTCAACATTGAAAATTTGACCAATCATACTTTGGGGGAAAAAGTATAAAAATGTCTATACAAATATGAACAAATAACAAAATAACAGCGTGAAAGCAGGAATATTTTTGACACATAATTTCTCCTTACTTTTATAAGTACTTAAGTACCTACCTAGTTTTTGACAAAATATATTTTTTTGTTGTTTTTATTCAGAAAGAAGCATTTGCGGGACTCTAAAATCTATTGCAATTTCATAAAATATTGCTTTAAACATAATATTTTTTCATCTTATTTTGGATCTTATTGATTGATTTTTAGACATTTTAAATTATCAACTAACTTTTAAAATTTGTTTTTATTTATTAAAATACAATTATTGTTACTCGTTAAAAAGCTTGAACATAATATAAAACACTGTTTCTCGTAGATAATGATTTTTCCTTTACTATTTTAGTTTATAGTTGTAATCCAAAAAATATTATTCTTTGAATAGTGAAACTTTTTGTTGCCTATAACTTATATTGTCCTTCACTATACCTACACTTGATGTAGTTTTCAAAATATTTGGGACGAAATTTATTATTTAAAGTTGCTTGTACCAAGAATTTATCTAAACTATTCCACGGTACGTTGTTATTGACGTAAAATAATATGTTCCATGTGATATTTTTGATATGTACACAGCAGTATATATTTTTTTTTTTTGATCTATCAAAACTAAATTTTAAATTAAAATATAATTTTGAACACAATCAATCGAAATTTACTTATTAATATAAGTTCCATGACAGAACTACAAAATTTTAGCATTCTAAGTTTTTCGTCATGGTTTGGGACTTATTGAACGCAATTTGAGGGAATTATTATTATATAGTATATGTTTAGTATAGTAAATAATATTATGCACGCGCGTGCGTGGTGTATATATAACTATCAGGAAGTACCTATAGTTAGTTTTTTTCTATATTCGGATGCGATAATGACTTATATTAACTTTTTTACTCTTTACACATATGTCCATATACTTTTCACACACAAACCGCACCCTAGAAGCATTTTGTAATGATAATATTATTAAATTATTATAATAATGTTATACTAATATTATAATCACGAATCATATTAGTATTATGTTATACTAATAACATATGCTAAGATAATCGCTAATAATACTCAAGTATTTTTTATTCACCGTTATGTAGACAATAAAAAATGTGTGGGACGTCGGCTTTTATCAACCATTTCAGTTACTTCAGTTTCTCTTGTAAAATAATATAATATAATATGAAAATAATTGTATATAATATAACAGCTATTTATTTACACATGTACCTATTTGTCTACAGTTTATGATCCACCTAAGAAAATTATATATATTATTTCATCGAGATTAATTTGACTAAGTAATAATTAAAACATGTGGCCATCTCACTCTTCTTCGAAAACGTCACGCAATTTCGGCTTGAAACTATTGTGGATCGGGACCATATTATATCACATGTCAGTTAACATTTATATTGTTTTTTTTTCGTACGCTGATGAAAAAATTCCCTCCAAAAAGATGGAACCACCGTTTTTTCACTTTCAGTCCAGCCACCATGTAAGACACGTCGTTACGATCAATGATTCGCCGTCAGACTCTTTAATAACAGTGATATAATATAATGACGTGTTATATATACCACGCGTATAATAATGATAATCAGTGGCGGCAGTTCTGACGGAAACGCGCCTGAAAAAGAAAATTATGAAAGAATCTGGAGGCGCCTCGAACTGCCTACCGATTACATGAACCGCGGTATAGTAAGGACGGTGAAACAGAAAACCGGTCGTCAAATATTTGGATTAATACCGTTCGTGGGCGCAGTCCGAAATGCCTGACGACGCGGCGGATGTATAATACTTTTATTCTTTTCCCAGAGCGAAACAAACGCACGTCGCGGTCGTCAGGCGCACGGTGAACAACTAAAATATAATGTAATAATAATAATAATAAATAACATTAATAGACGTTCGCCCCGGGCATCAATCATGCAGCACATTTCTCGTGAAGCGCGTGGCGGCGGCGTCCCATCCTCCGCCACGGTTACGTCTCTATTAGCGGTCATAATATTCCGGTGGGCGTTATCTCACCTTTCACACGGCTTGTGCTTGTAATAGTACCTATAATATACATATTATGCTAACACGTGTGTGTTTGTGTGTGATCAGCACTGTCCGACATTTTTTCCGGTCATAACGTGAAGTCCAGAGGAATTTTAAATTTTTTTAAAGCTCAAACCGAGTGCCGCGAGTACTTACCTATTTATCAACCGCATTGATTTAGATACGATGAAAAATCAACACACACTTTCGATGCGTGCTGTAATATTTTCATATATTTTATTACACTATATTCCGGATACGTTTTCGATTGATTTCCGAACAAATTTCAAATCAATCAATTTGAACGCGGACGTGTGTACGATGTGCGTGGGAGTGTCGTGTCGTGTCTTGTTCTGTCCTGTCGTTGCCAAATTGGACGCGTCAACCCTGGTGAGAGTAAAACGAACGATATAAAAGCATGCGTTTGATAAATTGACAAAGCATCCAGACAAAGGTAGATACCCAAAGGTACCCAGAGAAAATATCGTACGTTCCGTCTATTAACGAGTCCTCGGAAGTGAGACGATATTGTTACGTGGAAGGTAGAACCGACGCGATTATGAAAATGATGCACCCAATATTAATATGATTTACTATACAATGTAATATAGTACATCGCGCCGTTATCGACCCGGCGGTGCACTACTATTTTCCTACGAACACTTAAAATGAGACTAAAATATGCACGTACACGGCTGATCTATAATAATCAATAATCAATTCATGAGGAAGAAGACGAGGTCAATGTTTCACAGAAACATATCGTCCACCTCCAGCTGAGTCTTTGCCCATCATAACTTTTCATCTAAAGATCTTCATACAAATGAGGCAAATGTTAAATATTTTTTTATAATCTATAAGTCGAATACAAAAGGAACTTTAGGAAAAAAAGGTTAACAATTCCAGACAAATTCAAACTTGAAAATAGCTTGCTTTGCTGTCAAAACGTAATATATTATTTTTAATTAAGTAATATTGATGATACGTGCAAAGTCCCGGACAATTGGGCAGCCGGGGGGATAAGGGGATCTAGCATTCTAGGATACCCCTCATGGAGATTGATGTTTTTTCACCATTGAATTATTTAAATTTAAATGCCAAATAATTTTGAAAAATGAAAATTATTAACAATTCAGTTATCACAATAAATCAGATCATCGTTAACAGTTTAAATTTACTAGTGTCTACGGTCTGGAATATAGATGTCCGGATTAGATATTCGGTGTTTTACAATTTGTCACATCTGTAACTATTCCATATAGACATACAAATATTCAAGCGATGACCTGGTATAACGCGTTTAAACTACTGACGTTTTCTATTTACCTCACCCTTTCTGTCGATCACCCAGTGATTATGTGTTATACGTCCTCTACACGTGATTTGTTTACGACTCTTAATGGTACCTAATTAGTAATTAGTAATACTTATTAGTTAGTATTTGAACATCTATTATATCATGATGACATACAATATTAATATTTACTCATAACATTATCCAAAAATTAAGTTCACTTAATTAGTATTGTCGATATGTATTATTATCCTTACAAGCTATTATGTGCGTTTTAGTGTATTAAAACAATTTTTTTCCTCTTGGGTTCGTAACACATACAATTTCCTGGCTACGCTACATGTCCTGTCCTAGTACCATGGACATGGAGATTTGCATCGATATCTCAGATCACTATTATATATTACGTAAACAATTCTCCTTTGTTATATAGACCGTATATTATTCAACGTCGACTGGTAATTTAGAATATGTCGTTTAGGAGTTCATTAATTTAATGTACTGTTTCTTCACGGATAAATGTGAATTTTTGCTTCGAAATGATTTATTTTAACATGTACCTTTTCTCAAAAAATTAATTAAAAATTCCACCACCATTTTCCGTTAATTGTTAAACGACTTTTCATGTAGGCGTTTTTCTTTTACTAAATTGCATTCTTCTGTCAGAGTTGACACACGATGAATTCAGTGGAGAGTAATATTACATTTAGACGAAATGTTATTTAAAATTCGTATAAATTTCAAAATTCAGTTAAACACGGTAAACAAACCATTTTTGTAATGTTGTTGATAACTATAATATAATAACAATTATCCAAGTCCGTGTAGTGGATCGAGTAACGGCCGTCATAACAAAATTATACATCACAAATAAAACGTACACAGTACATGCTCTGATTAAAACAATAATACAATATGATATACCTAATACGATTAAGGATAACAATTAAAGATTGAAAGTATTGAAATTACTCTAGGTAGTTATTGGTAGCTATTATGTGTAGGTTTCTAACATATTATAGCCAGTTAATACGATTACGGGTACTTTAAGTTTGTGGACGATACGTCGATACAGAATAAAATCTAATAACGAGTGGTCTACTGAAATTAATCTGTCTTTCAATAGTGTTTGAGCGTTTCAATCAAAATACTATTGATATATTTACAAACAAAGATAAAGTTCTTTAAATTTATTAGTATAGTGCACAGACAATCGAACAATGAAAATATTTTATGTATTGTTATAGGAGTTGCAGTACATCGCATTTTGAAAAATTGCATTCGAACTTAAATATTAATTCCATTTATATAACATTTCTTATGAAAACATAAAGATTAATTTAAAATTAAATATTCATAATCCTTAGGGTAGACCCGTTGTGTTTTAAATTACAACTATTGTTTGTTCACTTAGGTAAATTTATAGTTATTTTATGGCCAGATTTTTTAAATTAATCATTTTTGATAAAGTTTCAAAAGATAAATATAAATATTACATCGACTATGAAGTCTATATCCCCATTAAAATCGTAACTCAATATTTAATTACTAATATATATCACTCACGAGTATTTATTTTTATTTTATTTTAATTACTATAATGAAAATCGGAGAATAAAAAAAAAATATGTATAATATTATAGTTACAATTATTTTGTGTTTGTTTATGCCTATCAAATAATTCAAATAATTAAATTAGGTGCAATTATCTGTGCAACAGTAATAGTTTGTAAACATTTTCTAAAAAATACAACATGTGTTTCTGTTATTGTATAAAAATTGATCTTGTTTTAACCGAATAATTATTTAAGAAAAAATCAACTTTCTGGAGGAGAGGGTGATTTACGTTCACGTGTGTACAAAATATATAATATTTCATATGGAGTGTATTTTAAACTGAACCGTCGCGTAGTAATTTTGAACGGCAATAAACATTAACGGCACTATGGTCACGTGCAAAGAAGTTTTTCGAAACGTACCCAAAAATATCAGACACACCAATAAACGTTAATTAAACTTTAACTCGATGGACGACAGTGGTCGTCGTTGACCGTTGTGCGTAATTTGTTTCCAACTAATGTTATACATTGACTTTGGTGTGCAGTTGAAACTTCTATAATGCCCATTAATTTTGTCCAACAGAATAACCGAACGGTTTCTCTCTGCAATATCGTATTGGAATATCGTATTAGAAAATAGTTATCATACGTATAATATTAGTATACACTATACATGCAACGTTAACAATTATAAATTATTAACTAAAAATTGTATTAAGTAAAAATAAAATCGTTTGTCAATATTTTACATTGTTTCAATGATTAGAACCATTTTCATTGTCGTCTCAAACAATATGAAATTATTATTGATTTACAATTTTTCACGGATTTTGGAATTATTTATTGGATGCTGTTAAATCAAATTAATTTCTCAAAATATTTAAAAAAAATATATAATATATTTCAGAGCCATCTATATAAATGCTATGTTCTGAAACGTTTCAGAAAACCTACGAGCGTTGGAACCCTTTCATTTAAGCTCGTGATTGATTGGTGTTTCGTTACGAATGGAAATGCACATTAGTCAATTGCCACCTAACCTGATTTTGTTTGGACTGTGTGAATGGATTATTGTGTCTTCGACAAATGTTTGTTGTCGAATTTTTTAGGTTTTGGGAAGCGTGGCGCGAAATGAATAATTAAAAATAGGCAACACATAATGTGTATCGATAGCACGACGTTGCAGTCATTTGATGATTTTCGAACGTTATCTCTGCTCGATTGCCAATACTCTATTCATTATGCAGTGGATTTGTTTTTCAATAACTACAATATAATTTCTATTTATTAAGCGACTTTTTACTACAACTTTATAGTGACTTTAGACGAAGCAGTTTTTTATTTGTGCTGACCTCAGGGCCATATTTGAACATTTTGCGTGCCAAGGCATCACATTTTGACCCGCCATCCCCAAAAATAAAATGAATATATATTTTTTAAATTTAAAGTAGGTATAACTAATGTTATGTGTCATAAATGCAGTTTGGCTCGCAAGTTGTTTTGAATTTTTTTTCGGAAACCCTATGTATTTCAATGAGTTAGGAACAATGGTATAATCAGAATTTTTCAGTCAGACTTATAGTTTTAAGTTATAATCTTTTAAATCCACTAGTTTGCGCATTCCCACTGGTCTGGGTTTTTTTTCAAATAAACATAACTTTTATTTTAAACTCAAAAACAAGATTTTGAAGTTCTTTGTCCATAACTCCCAAATAAAATTTGAACGACTTTTTTTTAAGTAACATCCTATTATTAATCGTGCAAAAACACACATAATAATATTTTATTTGAAGAATCGAATAGTTTTTGCATCTATAGTATACTATATATTATTATGTTATTGTATAAATAAAATATAAACTGAAAAATATTTATTTTTTCTGATCTGAATTTTTTTAATAATAATAATCTAGATACATATAAGATAACTATTGAATGTATAATGTATATACATATGTAACTATATTCGGATATTCCAATATCACGTATTTTTTACGGGATTCGATAAAATAGTAATACAATATTATACGAGTCAAACATATATTATAATACGTTGAACATTCGTTATGGAGCAAGTGAGAAAAACAAAAAGCTTTTGGTAATTTATGGTTACAAATTTTGTTTTCACAAATTATTAAAGTACGATTTGCAGAGATGGAGATGTACTAAAACGTCATGTAAGTCTTTTATAAAAATTAATAACGTTACTGCAATAATTGAACGCAAAATTAATCATAATCACGAAAAACTCTCCTGGATTGGAGATTTCTAAATTAAGTGATAATTTTTTTAAAACCTGCTCTACCTATCTATTTGTTATTTATGATTCAATTGTCAATAATGCCAACCCAAAGCACCTTTCTTGGTTCATAATTGACCTTAAATATTTTTTGTAATTATTATTATTATTTTCCAACTAATTTATGAAAACAATATTATACATATTTGATCTGTAATAACTGCTTTTAACAGAAGGTTATAATAATAATTAAAATATAATATAATCTGCATTCATTTATTTTCTGATACAATTAATATCCATTAATAATATGTCAGTAAAAATTAACCATCCCTTAAATGGACTTAAGACATTGGCACCTTGGGCAACAGGGTACACTTGTCCCCTCCTCTAATAATAAGTGTCTTTCTAAACTATAGATTTTGTTCGCGTGTGAGGCATGTTTGAGGCACCGTTTAACCTTGTTTGGCCGAATTGCTAAATCGTCATCTGTACAATTAGTTAGGTAGGTATAACAATAAATTACATCATCATAAACTAAATCAGTGTATTTGTATGAACTTTTTGATTATTTTAAAATGTCTCTTCAATTGTCCAGAAACTATCTTCGGGGGACAGAGTGGCCGACCCGAGTTCGATTCCTTAACCACGGGCGGCACTTTTCTTCGGACAAGTCACGGTGTCCGGAGAACAAGTGCCGCCATCCCCCACCCGGGCATGGCAGATACCTTCGGGTGCCCAATCAAAAATTCTGCCAAACTCATTACACACGAGTAAAAAACTCCTACCATTACAAACCCTACTACCTATGATCATAAAACCCCACAATCAACTTCTCATTTCTGAGAAAAGTGTAAAATGTAAATAGTATTAAAGTTTTAAAATGTTACCTCTCAATTTTTTTTTTATATTTTTATACTTTTTTTTTAAAAAAATATGTTATTATAGATTCTAAGCACAGTAGTTATTATTAATTTAATTTAAATTTTTTTTTTTGTTGCGTTTGTAAAACATTTTTACTAGCTAGGAAAACTGCTTGTATCTTCAACTATGAGAGTGCTTTCTGGTAGTAAATTTGATGGAACTATTTGTTTTTACTAATTGGTAATTCGGGTGGTCAATTTTCTTTTAGATATTCAGACTTTTGATTCAAAATTATTCACGCAAATATCTAATTAGGGGGGGAGTATCCTATAGCATCCTTTAAATTGATACACCAGACTGACGGATACGACTTTGGTTACATACTTTAATTTCACGGTTACAAATAATTACAATTTGGTTATTAATTATTCGTATGTTTTGAAGCAAAAAATCTGATACGAAGTTCCAGGCTAACGTCAGTTCTGCTTATTAGTAGGACTTTATTTTGCAAGTTACAATTGATTACTAATTTTCCAATATTGTGTAGGTTTGAAGTTGAAATTCGGGTTCATAGACTAACAGAACTGAACACCTTTGGTCGGTCTCATTAATATTATTTCATCTGAACTTTAGTAACATTATACAGTAGGACTACTGAGTAGGTTTCTTTCCATATAATAACTGCAGAAAGTAATTAAAATTCACGACGTGGCGTGTTATTATATTCGAAAATATACGTTCACACATATATTTTTTAAGAGAATACTGAATTAGTAGTGATGCACGTTTATGTTGGTGCAATAGTTTATGGTAAAGCTATATTCTCCAAGTTTTAATTTATAATGGTTTCTTATCAACAACGTCCTCGGCGTTCAAATTAGTTTTCATTGATTAACATCTCGAAAGTTCTCGGACGCGCTATCCAAGTCCATATTTTTGTGAGAACTGAAATAATTAATATTTAATATTATATCATATATTATAGCCAACGAACCTTTTAATAGTTGCATACTATAGTTATCCGGCGTATATTTCATACAAATTACAATAAAATATACTCGTCCAACTCACGTAGAACCTCGAGCTTAACAGGTTATTAAAAAGTAGATAAGTAGAGTAAAGGTTAGGTTTGTACAACTTACTGTGTACAGAGAACCTATGAATATGAAATTTAGCATGTACATCGTAAAGTTTATAACGATATGAATTTAAAACGTTATCTATTTATCTATTTATCTATTTTAGATGAAAATTTCATTCATAATCCATTATAATTTATTAAAAAAATATTTATGTTTATTTTATTTGTATTATTATTTATGTATTCAAATAATTTGTTAAAAACATTAAAAAATAATAGAACATTTGTTAAAGTACCTTCATTTAAATACGAATAAATTCAAAACAGTACAAATCAAAATCATAGTGATTTCTTGATGATGGGTTGTATTTAATTTGATAAAAATGATATCATATTCTGGGAGATATACTGTTTTAGTTTTTTGATGGAAATATTATATTATGCTACGTAAATCTCCAATGGATTTACCTATGAAAAACATAGGACTTGTCCATCTTGTGCACGCAGGCCGTTGTATAACGAATACCTATGTTTATTGCATTTATAATAAGTGTTCCTTTTTGTACGTTTTTACTTTAGTAAAATAACTTATTCGGTTGTATTGAGTAAGTACAATAAATATTATTTTTACGTATTTTAAGTTTACATGTGGCCAACGGCTGTTATTTATAATATGTCTTTTAACCTTGATAATGACCAAGCGTAACTGATCTAACGATACTATGACCTTTTGATTGCAATTTGTTATTGGTACACGAAACTCGAATTTTAAGCGCAATTGATATAAACTCTTGGATTAACAAGTTGTATTGCATATTAGATTTACAGCCATATTTTTTGTCAATAAGTACCTAAGTACATACCAATAATAAATCAGATATTGATGTCTATGTGATCGTGACAGATATCACACTGTATAATATTCAATTAACAATTCATTGAAATCCGGTTGGTATACCTATCTACCATCGTTTCGTAAGTATGCAACGAAATATATTATGTAAAACTAATATATTGATATCTCAGTAGTATACTAACACTATAATGCTTTTAAAAAATTACTCGTGATACGCATTCGGATTAGTCCACATGGTATATAATATTATAGAGTGTTGCTCGCAAAAAAATTATGTATACTGTATTATTATTTTTTACATAAAAAAATGGCTACATACCTAGTATTATAAAAAATATTTATAAATATCAAATATAATATGGTATAGGCGTACGGTTTGTACGATATGTATGTACGATTTAATATTCTTTCATTGTTATTATTTTTTTATAACCGCAAAATAATTTAGTAAGGAAAAATATCACTATAGCACAATGTCATATAAAAGAATATCATAAATATTTAAAATAAATGCGTTGTTTATAAAAAAAAATAAACATAATTTTTAAGGAGCGATGATGGTTTTGTAAGAATTGATAATATTATACATTGTGGATAATTACAGGGAACAAAAACAAATGATAAGTCGAATTCCACGTTTCATACTTCGAAGACAGCGTTCGACAAATTATATCGTTATGAATTATGATTTATTCATGCCCACGGGTCTATACTGAACGGTTCGATAAAATATAACATCGAGACGTTCATAATTATAACATGTTGGAATTTAAATAATTACCTACCCATAGTTAACGTCCTACTGACAATCATGAATAAACAAAACCCACGCAGATTAATTATTTTGAACAATATGTTTACGTTTTTATAGAAAAATAATTGTACTCAAACTGTGCAGAGCTTATGTAGAAAACCATTTATTATACGTTGTTTGATAACAATTTATAATTTAATATAATGTATCTTACATATTATTATTATTATTATTATTATTATTATTATATTCACAGTATATTACGAGTGATAAAGTCACATTAATGGGTCTTCAATCGTATTTATAATCACTTGATTTCTAAGTGATTTTGTGATTAAAATCATGGCTTAAATATACAAGGTTATTGCAATAGTACCTCCACTATAATATCATTTTATCACGTTAAGGAATTAAAATGGCAGCATAAGGGAACGACTTATACTGGCTATACTATGATATTATATCCATGATATGGACCGTATCTTTACGCTGCCATTGTATTTTTGTTTGATAACAATATGGGCTATGTGCAATAACTTTGTAACCATGATTAAAATTACATTTAATATATTTTTTAATATGATGTCACTATTCAATAAAATTTTATATTTATCGGTGTGCATATTTTTATAACAGAGTTGTAAAAATTTCGCATTTTATTTGTTATTTGTATATTGTACGTGTGTAATACGGTAGGAATTTGACAATAATGAGTATTAAAATCCGTAATATTAGAATTTATCAATAATGATAGAATTTCGATCAAATTATGTATTTTTGAATGATTCAGTCATTATGTAGGTAGTAAGTTGTTGTAGACCGTTGAAGGTAATTTGACTACATTTTAATTCTGATGGGATTTTAATAAATGCATATTATTTATTTATTTTATGACTATAATATATTAATTATCATCTATCATGTTTTTATATGTTCTAACTCTAATCTCCTAATATTTTAACGTAATCGCTTTTGTTTCATCGTACGTTTATACTTACATCCACCCAGTCATTATGTTTATATGTATGTCTATGATATTATTCCCGATTTGAATTTTGAATGTTTTTTTGGCCCTGGGAGAAGGGAGGTTTATCTGACCATGCCAACCATAAGTACTTCAATGGTGCCTGTTGCGATATTTTTTAAAACTTTATCTACAGACGATTAGCAACCACGAATATTATGCAAATTTTCAAAATGATGACGTTTACTTTTAACCACATAAGTATACTTATCTTTATTTTTTCATTACTTTAATAATTTTATTCTTGTCCCTTTTTAAAAAAAAAAAAAAACAGTATCAGCTTTTGGTTTTGAATGGTAATCTATAATTACAATTTTAAACTTTAGAAGGAATTTCTTTTATTGAATCATATTTAAATATTGTATATTTTTAACTGAAAATTGTATTCAAATTATGTAATAATTTAAAATTTAGTTGAAAAGGATAATTTTTTAATTACTTTTCTCTTCTAAAATTTAAATAATAATTATAACTAACGAGGACGATACAATATACTTTTGCTAAAATATTGTTTTTAAAAATTTGAAATTTAAGATCGAAAGTCCGATAATACTGTTCAAAGAGCAAAGTCACGCGGGGGTAAAATATATTTTTTTGAATGTTAATTTTTATTTTCCGCGGTTTTTAATAATATTGTTATATTATTAGGTTATATAAATTAACCATGGTGTTTCTATGCAAAATCTCTTCCATTGTTGCACTCAATTTAAGTGTCACTTGCCCAAGGATTTTTTCAATCAGTGGATTCAGCTAAGCGTGATAATTGGGAACCCACTTTTAAAGGAATCGAAAAAATACGGTCGATAGAAAATGAATCTCCAAACTTTTACGAACAAACTTATATGGGTGTGAACGTATTTATTTTCAATTGCATATACCTACCGTAATGCCCATATTATGTGTATTGCAGGCCAACAAGAACACTTGGAGAGCCGAACGCCCGCACAAATAACTAATAAGTGCAGCCTTGGTATAAGAGCAAGAAAAGAGAAGGACATTACTGTTTTAAATTCAATTAGGTTTCGATGTTTTTGCAAACTCTTCTATACATATATTACACGTGGTTATGTATTTCAAATTGTCAGTTTAAAGTAATAAATAGGCATATCGACGAAAATCATTAACATTTGTAACAAATAATAATAATAAATAAATAAATAATAGCATGATAGCTATTATAGGTTAGTTCTGTATGTAATATATTATATTTCTATACTTAAATAAAAACACAGAATAACTAATAGCGATGGTCCGTATGGAGTGTGGGGTGACTCGGTATACATACTGCATATGCATAGGCATATATCTATACGCATTCCTTATACACACACGGCGACACATGCAACACATAAAATATAATATTCTACATCTCTACGGTCAAGACATTCGGTAAAAACAACATTAAATTAACAGCGGCACCTTTGTCACACCGCACAAAATAAAATAAGACCATAAACACATCAATACTTTAATATTACGTATTAATCGATGTACATCAGAAGAAGAGATTACACAAAAATCACACTATATAAGGATCATACAGAATCGACTTCTACGCCTGTCTTCCACACGAGAGGACCCGATGCACAACGTCCAGTATGCACTTCGACAATATTTTTGCCATTCAAAGCGAGTGCGTTTATATATGTATGTATATTGAGTTATTCCAGCATTCGGTATGACTGACTAAATTAATTATTTTGTATTATCTAACAAATTCACCTTGTTAATTATTTATCCACCTATCTATTTACTCTTTTCAATAATATAAGATTCTGTGACTATCATCGTATCATAGGTCAATTATAGTATCATTATACAGTTATGCAATTATCTATTTAGAATATAAGTATAATAATAAGTGCTCACTAACATAAATTGCATTCGGTTCGCGAATTGACTATGTGTACTCTTGCTACGGATGTAGGGCTTTTGAAAGCATACGATAATAGTCACGTCCCAAATCATAGATAACAAATTCATATAATATTAGTGTTCGAATCACATCAATATTATACATAGAACTCAACAAAAAATATCTCTTAATGTACTAAGTATCAAATATACAAATAAAAACACGTAATATATATATATATATATATATATATATATGCAGAAGTGACTTCGAGCATCGAACTCAACCCCGTATCCACGAATACGACTACTTACTCAGGTAAATTAATTACACCGATGACCTTTTTAATATATTATTCTAACCATTTTTACTATTTATTATTACCTCTTTTCCCTACCCTATACTTTTTCGTATATTTAATCTACCACAACTGATTAAACGAATAATATGCTAAAAAAACATCCGTAAAAATCTACTCAGAAAGAGAGTGGGTTTCATCATCTCTCCTCCAGACGGTGGACATTGATCATATTATAGAGCAACGATATTAGTTCGATTACAGTCTCAGATTCATATAATCAGTATAATAAGTGATGACCAGTAAAAGTAATTAGACTTAGCTTACTTCAAACTTTTTTTTTCATCCATAAGATTACATTTTAAGTGCAATAATTATAATTAAAAACTAAGAAATAATCAAAAATATAATGTACATGTTTCTTTTTCTAGGCGTAATCGATTTTGCAGTATTATTAAATATTATTTGCACTATTATTCAGTTAAGTATTTTATTTTAACGTTCAACTCTTTGAAATGTGATTGCTTTTGAAATGTTTAAATCAGATTTATGTATGAATATTTTAATAATTTCTCATAATATAGAACCAATTATTAACTATTTAAATTTAAAACAATTACATTTTAATTTTTCCATTTATAAAATTATATTTATATACCTAATTTTAAATGTTTACACTCTTGAGTACGTGTGCTTTAAATACCCATAAATGTTTACTGCTAGAATAAACAATATTATACATTTATACTACACGATAACTATCATAAAAACACGTAATAAATAGAAAAATAAAAAATTACATATACCTATAAATTATAATACATTTCTCAACACGAGTAAAAATATTTTGAGCATTGTATATAAAATGCTAATATAAATATTCAGTGAAATTCGCATGTATTTACAGTAAATATTTTTGAGTTACCCTAAAAACCAAAATGTTGTCGAACACTTATTTTGCCTGAAAATTCCTGTTTTTCCTAAATTGTTTTTTTCCCAGTGCTTTCTAAAACTACTGAGAATTTTTAATTCCCCCCTCTTTCAATTCACCAACTAGATACACTTTCTTACCAGAAAATCTATTGAAGTTGAAAATCGAAGATTAATTTCGACCACTTATCATATTATGCAGACACACACAAACTAAAAAATACATATCATTATAAAATCAATACATTCATTGTTACATAATCTAAAATGTAATAACACTAAGCTAATTACGATTTTAGAATGTTTTTACTGTATAGATTGATTTGATACTTTTTTAGACATTTTAAATAAGAAAAATAACTTGATAATACAATTAAAACAACGTGACAGTCAGCGGTGACAAGCCGGAGCGTGGAAATCAATTTGGGAATAAAACTAGTAAAATTGTTAATAATATTGGTAATATTACCCAAATAGGCACATTTGAGTATCATAAAATACAATAGGTATACTCGTATGACTGTCTTGAAGATAGTCTAAAATCTAAATACATTATAATTTCCATTAATATTTTACATTTGTACAACTATCATTAGGTATTTATAAATGTACGTTTCGCATCAACCAACCTATAATGTTATATCAGAAATATTAGACACGTAAAGATTTGTAGTTTGGTGGTTCCTTATTGTATAGGTATATTTTGTGGACGAAAAAAGATTTACTGGTAAAAAAAAATAAGTCGGTAAACAGTAAATTTCCTAGGCGTACATTTCCATCGTAGATCCTGCACGCGTGTTACCTGCGTGCGCATTATACATTATATATAATATGGCCACACTATTTTGTTTTCACCAGCGGTAAGTCTCGCACGATAATAATATATTGTTATGAGCCGTTTTCGGGGCCGACCCATGGCGAAGCCGCGACGCCCGCAGACTTTGGCGGGGTCGTGATAGATGGCACCGCGAACGGAGCGGGATGGATAAGAAATATTTGCGGGCAGGAGATTTGCGCGATCGGAGGTGGCGGAGAAAAAAATCGGCCAAGCTGCCTTAAGGTGTAAGACAAGAAGACAAAGGGCGCGTATATACTTACGTGTGTGTGTGTGTGTGGGGGGGGGGGAGAGGGGTAGTTTGCGTGCGAGCAAACTGTATAAAAAGACGTCGGTCGTCGTCGTCGTCGTCGGTTGCGTGCGTGTACGTATAGTCATGGCTGGGGGTGTGACGGTGGTGGATGCGGCTGCCCCCCCCCCCTCCAGAAGCGGCCGACAAGGGGTTGAGGGCGGCGGTGAGTGTCCTCTTGTTAATACGTGTCATCAATCTAGCTTTATTGGCAGGGTGTGGGACGTGCCGATGCGCGCCCGACCGCCACTGCCGCCGCCGACCATCGCCGCTGACAAATGTCTGGCGCACCGCACCGCCGCGGCTTTCTCTACGTGCAACATTTCTTTAGTTGAATTACACGCGCGCACCGCACCGCAACCCGGTCGGAGTCGGCCGACCCTTTTCCCGTTCGCAACTCGCGAGTGTAATAAATATAATATATATATATATATATATGTATGTAATATATAATATACGTTTGTGCACATGCGCTGCGAGTGTGTGTGTGTTTGTGAATGTGCCGATGACCACGAAAAATCCGAAGTGAAGCGTATAGAGAAACGACTATAGTCAAACACTATTAATCAAATCCAACCCGTATACATTAGCCGTCGCCACCGCCGGCCGATCGATAATTAATATCGCAAAACGTTCGAGGGCTTAGGTCAGGTTTCCTTCATCTTTTTTTTTACCGCCTCCACACCCACTCGTACCACCCCTCACACACCCCTTGACCCACCGTTCCTTCGCCGCCGCATAATGTGTTATCGTATCGGCCTTAGATTTTACCGGAATATCCACACGCGCAGTGCTCATAATATTATAATATTATAAACAATATAGTATAATAACTATCTAATATATAGTATTAACTAAACGTCATCCGATACCTACATAGTTATTTATTACGTTTTCAGAAAATATTATGTTTTGGCTCAGTGTTTGGCATCATTTTTTGAAAGTGGACCCATTTTAATGTACCTTCTTAGCAGAAATAATTTTTTTTGCCACTCGCTGTCAGTATATTGAAGGTATTTCACAAGAACGGTTATTATTATAATAATGCGGAAAAATCATTTGAATCGTATATTTTTCATGATTTAAATAAGCACTATCCTTTTGAATATTTACTAACCTCAAAGTATGTATTAATAATATTTAATAGTAAGTTAAACTTTTAAATGTTATCTATACGTATTCCACAAATTAGCAAACGTAAACATTTAACCACAGAACCTTTCAATGTTATAAAATTTACAAATACAAATAAATACATCAACCTCATAAGTACAATTATTTTAAACGAAGTAGCTGAGATCATATTTTGAAATAGTGAATATTGTGTTTTGTTCTATAATTTTTCTAAGGATTTAAAAATCATCCTATATGATAACCGATAAGAGTAAAGTTCCTTATCTTTGGACACTGGACACTTCTTCTTCGGATTGTAAAGCAGATTAAAAAATGTAATTTAATATAGGTAATATAATATTATATATCATAGACTGTGAACGTGTCGATTGAAAGTCGAGTCTAGTGGGTACTTAATACTTTATATAGATTTAAGATAGTTTCTACATTCTTCACCGTAAGGACCAGAAAAACTGTGAACAATATTAAAGAAATCTCTGGCCAGAAAGTCGAATTTTCAAACTTTTAGCAGCAGATATTCACTTAGAATCATTTTCCAAGTGCAATGACTTATAATATTTCATTGTATATTTATGAATCTACATTAATATTAAAAACACCATATTATATCTTTCTCTTACAGTCTCATTGTGTGAATCCATGCGAGTTTGGTTTGGTCTGACATCCAGTATCTAGGTATATTTAGTTGTATAGCTTATTAATAATTATTCGATAATTTAAACAAATATCCAACATTATAACAAGTAGCTACCTACATTAGTGGTTTATTTAATGGGGGGGGGGGGGTTCATGGGGTCCGGACCCCTCACATTAACTCGTGTTATTAACTCTATGTTGTGAAAATGATCTGGACCCTCTCCATGGCAAATTCTGAAATACGCCACTGACCAATATGTACCTACTATTACATTTTCTACAATTTATACAGTATTAAAATTGAAATATTATTAATAAAGCTATTAGGAGCAGAAACAATACATTGAACAATGAACATATTATATTGTTATAAAAAAAGTTCTCAATATATCATTCTTCGATTGGCTCTATGTGAGCTTAATTTTACAATTCACTCAATCTGTGTAATCATGCCACTGAAATATTTGTTTAATCTAGCGGTTTAACAATACCTTAAGTACCCTATATACCTTAATTGCGTAATTCCACCAAAATATCAAATATAATTTGATTATTTATTTTTTATTTTTATTGATTGGTTTCATCATAAGATATAGGTATCATTGGATACCTATATATTAATAGTTGTATAGGTATACCGTGTAAATTACATATTATTTTTTATTATTGAAAAATGACAAATTATAAATGTGGGTAAATATTTTTATATTTTTATAAGCTATTATATTATTTTATTTATTAATATTATGTAGGTGACAACTGATATGATAGAAAATCAAGGAAATAAAAATGATAATCAATAAGTATTATCAAAATCGAGACAAGCCTGATAGTTTAAATTTGAGTTAATTTTATTTTTGATTAAGTACCTATATAAAAAAAAATAATTCATTTTTACGGTTATTTCTCAAAATCGAATGAATTAAGATAAATCATAATAAGGAAAGCTTTAGTGAGTGAAAATACTAAACGTAAAGTGTAATATTTGATTTTAATCTGCAATCAAACCTTATTTGCTCGCGGGTTGAAATCTGTATGCTATAAATCTGAGACCTTTGTTCAGTTTGTTCTAATTTCATTGTTGCTTTCTAGGCCACTGGAAAAAAATTACCTTTTCATACTGGGACTAACTACAATAATAGTATAATAAATTGTGCGTGTTAAATTTAAATTATAATACCATTAAACAATATTACTTTTTTTAAATTATTCCTTGGAAATACCAAACAAGTGACACACATAAATAATAATATTATGTTATTGCTGATCCTCAGTGAATCTAATTGGAAATCTATATTTTATATTTTTGTTAGAGGTACAAAATAGTACTCAATGTAAATGATACATGAATACTCAAACAAAGAGATAACCCAAATCATCAAGTTAACGTAAATTAGTTTATAGTGATACGTCATAGTGTCATAAGAAATTTCGCAGTATTTTTATGGAATTTCGATGAAATTTTTACTCCATTACTATTATGTAAAACAATGTCAAACACGTTATTGTATTGAGTAATTGGCAGTTCACTTCACCGTAGATGTGAATACATTATATACCTACGACAACAATCTATACAGTCATAAACATTAGTAATCGTGTAACGTTCTACATTAATACTAACAGGAAAAAATATTTCCACAGAGGGATCGCTGCTCGGAAAAAATGCACGTGGAATAGAAAAACTTCAAATATTTAAATTATTGTTTAAAAACGTCGTAAAAATGTAGAACATTTTTATAGTGTAGGCATGGGTCTGAAATCAATTGAAATTAAAATATTATTATGTAAAATGTAAATACTCGTAAAAAATAAACTTTATTCTTTAATAACGATCAGGTAATATTAATAATAATGTATAATATAGTACCTACTACCTAGGTACTTAAATGTAATTAAATCCGATTTTAATTCTTACCTATATTTAGTGAAAAGTGTATGTATTGGCAATAATTCTGTATAAATATTATACACATATTATAACAGTGGATACTTTTGAAAAATAATTATCGTATTCACATGATTACAAACTTTATGAGTTTACGTCTTAAACAAGTGTGGTAAAATTGTTATTTAGATAATACGACAATATATTGTTTCGATTTAGATGAATATACTCGTTCGTTCTATGCAATATAATAAAAATGTAATTAATGTTTGACTCGATATAGTTGTTATTTTAAAAACTCAATTTAACTATCACAGTAAGATTTATTATATATTATAAATTATTAATTTGCAGAACGAATATATTCGATTTTCAGAATTTTATAAATTTTCAGCAGAGTTTTATTTACTCGAAAATAAAAAATCCAATATAATATTATTCTTGTTATATAAAGCTTATATTCATCAATAATGTTAGTAAATGTTTGTTCAAGATCACAATTCACTAGACATTAGTATAACGACCCTAAATCTAAAAAAATGGAATGATTTTTTTTTTTTTTAATGCAATTTATGGAGTACAACAATGGTATTTTAATTTTAAACTACATCTGTAATAAAGACTTGTTTTTTTTATTATATTTAGGTATTTTCTTTGATAGCTTAATAAATATAATTATACTAAATAAAGTTAAAACAAAATTATTAGGGGGATCACATTTACTTTCATTTAAATGTATTTTGTATAATATTGGGAATCGATTATATCAAGTGTGTAAGTATCAGCAGGTATGCCATATCTAGTAGATTGAAATTAATGATGTATGATCTAGATACACTTGAGTTAAGCTTAAATAACAACAATAGTTTAAAGTCTAGAATCAAAACCTATTGATATGTCAATCCAGTGAATGGACCTGGAATTAGTTATGTGATAGTGATACCATACAAATTGGGATTATAATATCAGTCGAAGAGAATGGAGTAAATATAGGATAAATAAAGATACATGTTATTATGAATTATTCCTAGTTATTGGTAACCTCATTACCATATATTCCAATGTAACCTGAGCCCATAGAAATTGAATTAAGCAATATATTGTACGGAAATAGAAAATAATTGATTTTATTACTATGAACGAGAAGATATATACGGATACGGTAGTTAAAGGGATTGTATTTAAGGATTATAGACATGACATGTAACCAGATGACATTATGTATTTACTCAGGGGGGCATTTGTGTAACACTTAGGTTACTATAGTAGCACAGCACGTCGTATCTAAATAATAAAAAAAAATATGACAAGGCAGATATTATAGATTTGTACATAATACATAATACATAGACCTAGTTAAAGAATATAAAATAAATAATAAATAGAAAGACGAGATACTGAGGTTTCACATAAAGTAGAAGCTTAAATAGGTAAATATTTTATAATGTATCGGTAGAAATGTAAGATGGAGTAAAGTAAACTTATTTGTTTGAATGATCGCGCGAGATAAAGTTTTAAATTTTAAGAAATTAATTTTAAAAAGATTTAATTAGCGACTAGTGAGAATAAGGGAGAAATGGACAAAAAAATTCAGGTTGGTTAAGGAGGTGTTCGAATAATTTAATCTTTTAAGTATGAAGTGTGGACGTGTGGTACCAAGATAAATCGTGTATATTGCTTTCCAATGTGTGGACATGATATGGAGGTTTATTTAAATAACTAACATTAGGGGGAAAGTGAGGAGTTAAGGAAATTAGTTTTTGTTGAGTGAGGGACAAGATTTATGTTTATCTATACATGATATAAATACTGGTGATTTTAAATTATCCTAGAGACATTTTCGTCGTGGAGAGTGATATTGAGTCTCATAGTTTCAGAAATAATTTCTGTCGGCCAATAATTATTATAGGCCGACTATTTTACAACATCAAAATCTTTAAAAAATGAAGCATAGGTAGAAATTATTTTTCTTATAAACTATTAAAGCAACTTTTTAAGATTTGTTTTCTGCCAATATGATTTTTTAAAATTTGCTTTTGATTAATCCATCCTTGGTAACTGTGATCCGTGTACAGGTGTGAACATTAACTGAAGAGCCAGACAGGGCCAGACATAGTCAATGGCTATGGTGAAATCGTATTTTTCTTTGGAGAGAAGAAGCTACTATAATTAAAGTTTGTGTTAGATTTATTTTAAGTGTTTGATGATTTACTGATTACTGTATACCAGAAGGAACAGGACTAGTAGGATATCAATTTGACTTATGTCTACTGACGAAGTTCATTCAGAACTGTATCTGATATTTTTGTTCAGAGTTGATTTAGTTTAGTTAAATGCTGGATTTTAACAGTCACGTATATAGTTAAAACCAAAGCCATGGGTATAATAGTACTTACACCTCTAAATACAAATATATCACAATATAGTTGATTATTAATTTAAAGGCGAAATTCACAGAATATTACTGTATATGATGACTGAATAATCTCCACTTATCAGTTGAGGATATGTTAATATTTATTACATTAATTAAGTTATCATTATTATTAAATTATGAAAAATATCAATTAAAGCGTTTTTATGATGGGCTTTTTGTTTTTTCCTATTTTTATAAATAAATAATCAGAGTTTCACAGTCTGGGGCACATAATATTATAGTGTCGATTAATAAAATAATAATATATCCGTGGGTAAACAATTTTTTGTCACATTTAATAATTCATGTAATTTTCAACCACCTTTTATGGCATGAAGTGCCTGCCTATTAGCTATAATAGATAAACTCTATCCACTGGTGTTGGTTACATTAAATTAATTTAAAAAATAAATAGCTTATGTCTTGTCATAACATTATAATAAAAAATAGTAAACAGGATCAATATACCTATACGGCTACATGTAACGATAAAACTTTGCATTGAAAAAAAGTAATAATGACAATATCACATCAAGTAAAAAATAATAATAAAATACAAGCTATTCAGCTATAGAATAATAAATAATAGTAAATAATTTTAACTATAAAGGGCTGTTTTCAAGAACACTCTTAAAGTCAACTTTAGTTAATAGTGACTTTAATATAAAACTACTATTTAATATAATATAAATTATAATACAGGATTGGTATATAAAATATTATATTTTATTTTTTTCTTTAATAATCTAATCCAATTATTATAATACATTTTCAAATACAACTACCAAATAACATTTTATAAAAACTACAATAATGCCTAATCAATAACATCATAATGTTATGATATAATTATATGGAATTAAACTGACACTAATTATTAAAAAGTGGTTATTGGATGAACTTTAATTAAAAGTCAGTTTTAACTTCAAGCATGATCCCGCAGTATACCAATAATTATTTTAAAGTGGATTTTACAATTAAAATTAACTTTACAACTTTCTTGAATACGTTCTTTCACCGCACAATAATGCAATAGAAAAATAATCTACACAATTTAGCCACGCAATAATAATTATACCTAGGTAGTAATATTAAATTATACATTTAGCCTATTTATAATAGTTATAATAATAATAATTTTGATCGATGGTTTAAATACAAATCCCTTTGTTACTGCGACGCTAACTTGGTTCCATCCACTCGACCGTGCCGACTGCTATCATAATATTAATCAATTAAAACAATAAAGAAGGAGGAAAGTTGGTACAGCTCTGCAGTGCAGTAATTATCGAGCATGCTATATTGTAATGGATCCCACACAGCATTTGGGAAACGATAATATTTTGTGAATATTTTAAAGTACTTGAATAATAAATATTTTACACTCATGATAACAAAATATTGCACAATATGATTGCATAAAAATGTTAACTTAATATTTTTATAAAGTTTCCGTGAAAATGTTTTTTGGAAGTATATAATTAAAATGTATTGTAAAAGATCTTTATAAAATATTTTCAAAAATATGAACTTCTTAGCCAAAGAATATATAATTAAAATATTTCCTTATTATTTACGCAACTTTTTAAAATATTTTGACAACTATGTTATTTTACTTAAAATATTTTTACCATAGTTCGGAAATATGTTTATGGTGTGTGGGTAGTGTTATATTTGAAATTTAATTCAATGATAAATCATTGCATACGAAAAACGATTTTGAGCGTTGAACGGAGAAGTTGTGTCATTCTAGCATAATTGTATAAATAATCAAATTTAATATTTAAATTATATCTCACAGCTATAAATATAGCGTAACTTTATGGTGAACTTTTTTGATAGAGGTAAAAACATTTTGGGAATCTTCTATTAAAGTTTCTAATGTTAGGTATAGAAAGAAAAACCTTTGCGAATTTTTAACTAAAAATAATTTGGAAATGTTGGAAATGTTATGATTTTTTCGACTATAAATGCATTTAAAAAATAATCGCGCATTTAATATTTTTGACCTGTTTAACCGTCTTTTTCTGTGCGTTAAATTTTCAAGCATTTTGAAAAAGTATATACAGGTAAATTGTAACAGCCACTAGGGGCAAATGTAACATACAATATATTTTTTACTTTTTTATTGTTATAGAACTTATAATATACATATAATATAATACAATAGTTATTTTTAAATAAAATAAAATATAACTTTGGTAAACAAATTACTAAAATAATAAAGAATAACACAACTTTGGACCTTCAAAAATACTAAAAATGTATAACACAATATCATTTAAATAGTATAAAATAAAATAGGTACAACGGTGTATCACAGTAGGTAACTGTTACATTGGTATTTGGTACCCATTCAATATTTTTTTAAATACTAAAATATTACAAAAAAATACTGACTAGTTAGAGTATTCAGACCAGAACCAACAACAACTACACAACTTTTGGTGTATATTAAAATAACTACAGTCAAATATACTATACATAATAAAAATCCGTACTCAAATAAAAATGTAAGTCTATAATTTTTATTTCCTATCTGTTATCAAAAACACGTTTAATTTTTTTTTCAAACGGTTATCTTGTTATTGTAATTTTGATAAGGAAACATCGTTTGTTATACAGGAGGCCAAGTGTTGTATTTATTTGATATTTTTATATTGGTTATTGAACAACTTATTGTCTGTGTCACAATTTTCCCGCATGTTACAATTGTGCCGGTGTCCCATATTCATCGCTCCCCTCAGAATCTAAAATGTATGAGGGTTGTGAAGGTTCGGCATCTCTCCAGCCACTTCATTTTTTTTTTTATAACTCAATTACCTACAGTGTCGTACAAATGGTATTGTCATTCTTACATATTCATACAAATGGTTCACCGAAGGTCGAATAGGTACGAAAAACTACTGATTTCCCATAAAATATGGTAGTCCGGTGTCTATCGGCGAATAAACGTGATACGCTTTTATCGAATATCCGAAAACAGAGAATACGAAACGTTGAGTAACCGAAAACGTACCGTTTTTCTCCGGCTCCGATGCGAGAAT
>NC_042493.1:50722558-50728730 GCF_005508785.2 Acyrthosiphon pisum
ACAAATAATTTAATTATTTTGTTGGATTTCATAATATATAAGTACTTACAACAAAATACATTTTTTTAAGATATAACCTACATTATAATATTATGTTATTTGTAGATCTTTAACATGAGGTGTAAATGGTGTAATTATAAGTTTTATATGAAAAAAAAAGTAAATTATTTTTAACTAAGTTAAGTTCCTTATTTTTTCCAACTAACTTGTAACTTTAACAAGTTAAATAAAAAAGGAAAGTAACTTTTAACTTTAAACTTAACTTACATTTTTCCAAATTAACTTAACTTAACGAGTTAAAAAAAATAGTTAACTTGCCCAGCCTTGATATTTATAATTTGGCCGTAACAAAACGACTCTACGTGAATGCACTAGCGATAAATAAATGCGTTGGTGAATAGATTTTTACATGGTAGGTAGGTATACACACAATAATTTCAATGGGCCGTATCGATGGATTTAGTGGTAGTGTGAATTTACACTATAGAAAAGGATCGTTTACGCCTAACTACTAACACATCGGTGGTGCCGTAAATGTCCTAATAGTTTTTTTTTTACGCCGATGACTCTCAATACTTCCTCAAGAGGATGTCAGCGCACTACTTGTTTTCTCACTATCTTGCCAACGCGCAACATAGGCAAAACGCAGAATTGTTTTTTTCTATGTTTTTAAGTAATCTTACAGTAAAATCAACCATTACAAAAAAGATAGAGATTAATATTTTTGAGAGAATGACATATCGATTTTATGTTTCATTGTTATTAAATTTGACTATGTATTCGACTTTTGAAATAAACAAAAAAATTTTGTACATTTAAATTATGTTTAAAATGTTTCAAGACAATATTTAGACAAATCGATATGTCATTCCCTCAAAAATATTATTCTCAATATTTTTTGATTTTATTCTAAGATCACTTAAAAACATAGGAAAAATAATTCTGCATTTTGTCTATATTACGCGTGGGCCAGAGATAGAAAACAAATAATGCGCTGACATTCTCTTAAAGTAACTGAAGCATATAATATAAAAGTACGAATAATACACAGTTTCCAAACTGAACTCTAAAACGACGACTCTTTCGAGGACCATAATGTATCTTATATAGTATGGATAATAAAGAAATTGTTTATCATCTATGTTGATGACTACATATTGCTGAAAAACGGATAAACAATTTGATTATTGTTCAAACGAATCAAACCGTTCTTTAACTGTGTAAGCTTGTGTAGGTACTAGATATCTACTTAATATACAAAATAAACATTATAACATTTATAACGTATAAGTTGGTAAATAATCAAACCAAAATATTTTTTTTTTTTCAGGAAATAAAATCTAAATCATTATTATATTAGCAAGGCTATAACTGGTGGCGAGGTTTGAGAAGTATGCATCCTCCCCCTCTCCACCACGAAATTCTTAAAAGTAGAACAAGAGTTTTTATATTTTGAACGTAAAAATAATAAATGTCCAGTACCTATCCATATTAAAAAAATTTTGAACCCCCTAAATTTTTTTTTAGTTACCGCCTTGTTAAATAATAATAATAATAATAATATGAATGCATATAATACTACACATACCTCGTATGTACCATTGGGTAAACAGTGCAAACAATAACACATTTTATTTATGCGAAAAGCCATAACATTTATTTATAATTATTAGTTATTATGTAAGTAAAATATTAAAAATGTCTTTTTGTCCACACACTTTCTAATTATTTTGTATCGATTTCATAGTCGATACTCCCGAATATTGTTAGTAATTTTAATTCAATTGACTACATTGTTTTACTTTTTAGCAAATGCTTAAAATATAATACAATATTATCAACTATGAGTTATAACGCCAATCATCCGGCACGTTCATATATATTTTGAAAAAAAAAAACTAGCAAACAGAAATGTACATGCCTGTATTGAAACAAAATGTCAAGTGACACTTCAATTTAGGGTTAAGCTCAATATTATACATCCATCTGAATTTTGCCACATACCTATACACCAAAACACAACAAAACATTATTTCCACTTCAATCCAACTCTAACAAACTTGAATATCGTACACAAATGATTTGTACATCTTTGCGAGTTATCCATATGTATATTGCATCCAAATAAAAAAGGTATAGAAAAGGTTAAAGTTAAATTTGCGTTCCGATGTGCATTTTTTCTAGGCTATACTTTAATATATATTTTGTTATTTATACAAAAAAAATACATGTTTAAAATTCAAAAATATTTAATTGTCTTATTATAGGTAACTAAACCAAACTTATAACACAGCACGCAGCACACTACTCGATATTTATGTTTTGTATTTTATATATTATACAGAATAAATTGTAAACATTTGGTACAAATTCTGTATGATAAGTTTTGTAAATAATTAACCATTATGACAGCAAAAACCTTACAGAAAATGGGTCGGAATCAAAAAATAGTGTATCTAGACTATTAATGTAACTTATTAATGTAAAATTAAAATAAAAGTTTTAATAAACAATAAACTATAATTAGATCATCATAAAAAATTTTAATTTTAATTAATAACGATTGCCATACATGATATAATAATTTTAATTAAATTTTTATTCAAATATGGTAGGTACAGGCTAAAATTGAAAGAAATATTAATTACTCGCAAAACATTCGATTACCGAGTTTTACATAATACATGTCGATAATCTGTATTATAATATTACGCTAAAGCCAATTTTCGTCCCGCTATAATAGCTAGGCACAAGTTGAATATACTAACCGATTAATTTACCTTTGGGGGGAGTAAGTAGTATACAATCCAGTTATCACCACGATGAACAATGAACCATCCGGTATGGCGGTATACTATATACCTTCTGTGTACACGATTAATAAATATAAAATATACTATAGTAAATTATACTGTATAATTATTTTAACAGTACTGCTGTTTAGTTTTAAAATAACAATTATTTATAAATGTAAATTGAGTTTATATTTTTTTTAATTGATATAGGTACCCACAACTTTTACAATTAAAGTTTTACTTATTTTTTCACCTTTTAACTTGTTGGTTTAAGTAAATTTCATTATGAACAAAACGAACCAGTAATGTCTCATTTTACATAATTATTTTAAAATTATTGTCATACAATTGATTACAAGTATAATTCACGTACGGTAGTAAATAAACTTAATCACAAATCGACAATTAAACCTATTTATTTGCTTATGATTTTATAGTTAACCTTACTCCTATGATCTAGCTATCTTTACCTATCTCGATTTATGCCTCAATGTAAAAGGGACTATATTTTCAAAACTAGGAGGTGACTATTTTATGTAAAATTGTGTGTTATAAGTTATTTTATTGGGTAAATTTAAGTACAATAATTAACGAGTTAAAAATAAAAACATCAACCAACTAATTGTAACTAACTGTGTAATTAATTAAATTACATTTTATATGAGTACCTACCTAATTTATGGTTTAGTTTCATTTTTAACTTAAATTATTTTCGAAAATCTTAATATTGTTAGAATAAACTATTTATATTTTATAATACTGAATATATTAATTTAAATTTAATATTTAGAATAACTAGATAATAAAATATAATATTGCAAGTACGCAATTATATACAATTCTAATGATAATGGATTTAGAATTTATTTTCAGATATATTTTGACATTTTTTAGGATAAATAAATTGTTATTATTTTGTAAACCGGTATAAATAGATTTATTAGTTTGAATTATATTACTTTATATCACACTAACGACATCATATAGGTACCTACATAGTTATTTATGTTCTTATATTTCATATTATTGACATAATAATTTTGTGTCTCTATAGTATTATAGGATGGTCATTATACAAGTGTAGTATCGATATCTTGGTATATCGTTATATGGTTAATATTATTAGCGGAATATGTTCCATAACTCATCAATATTTAACTATTTAAAATGTATATAGTGGTTATTCGTTCAAACGGCACAATATAAGTAAGTCATATAATTTATGAGAATCAGAAATACGTCTAATGATGGTATATAATTCAGTATCTTTGAAGTAATATATGACTGGTCGAGCATGAGAATCAAATACTGCAGATAGAAAATCATTAATATAAATGAGAAATAATACTAGGCAAAGTTCAGCCCCCATGGGAATCTCTGATTTTTCAAAATAAATATTACGTATAGTAAAATACGATTTAACAGCTTTTACTCTCTCGATCGGATTCAATTGAAAGACTGTAAAAGTATAAACTATAAAAGCGTGGCTTTCAATTAGTCGTTAGACATCATCAATATCAAATAAGGTACTAAATGAAAAACTAAATGAACAAATTAAACCACATTTACAACTCAAGAATAATACGAATATACAAATTAAACTTGGATAACTTAAACACGCCAATATTTAAATATAATTAAAATAGTTATTAATAACGCCAGTATATGTAAAAGTTAACCACACAGTTGAAATGGAACAAAAAGTTATAGAAATAATGTTATTCTAACAAACAATATTAATTGTTGTCGATATCCAATAAGAAAATAAAATTTAAAAAAATAATTACGATTAAGATCGTTTCAAATATTTTAAAATTAAATTTGATAGAAAATAACCGATGCTCTCACATTTTTTTTGTGAATATTTTAAATATTACGATATTGGGAAGTATTACAGTAATGTTCGTGTACATTCCAATCCATATAATATGTGTCTTTCAAAATCTTTACTGCTTAAAATATTAACATATTATTAAACTAAATATTCATTGAGTTTAAAACTATTTAAGAAGATTGTTGAATATCTAAAAAACGATTTACCATAAAAAAAAAAATGCATTGGATTGAGATTTATACAGTTTAGATGTAATGTACACCACCAAAAACTTATCACCATAATTATAGAACCACCGCTGAAATATGTGTTATTGTTCGTAGTATAAAATTGAAATAAGTGAAACTTAAACCATCATTATTATTATAGCTGGAATATTGTTGAGATAATTTAATGAATTTACATGAAATTTGTGTAGGTCAATCGAACTATTCTCGGAGGAATAATATCTACGACAATGTAATAATATTATGATAATATCACATGTACTTGTCACGAGAATGAACAATTATTGTTCAACGGTGAACATTATCAAATGGATCAGATAAGAAACTTGCCGAATATTTCCCAGATAAACCGATTAAAATATATCTTCCATAAGGACATGCAGTTGAATGAACCTGAATGTAAATTTCCATCACAATGATAAATAGCGACGATAGATATACAATATCCAATGTTTGTTTCCATATAATGTCTATTATAATAATTATAGGTTCTACGCCCAGTATAGAATATTATAAAATGTCCATTCCATAGCACGAAAACGATAAAAGCATAAAAAAAAGTGAACTAGTAGGTAACCAGTAACCATTATTTACTGCTATAGAGACTGTGCAAATGCCAGGAAACACCGCGCTCTGGTGGACAATAAGAATACTAATTCCGGGACGATGTTGTTATTTTTATACGTTGTCAATACAAATATTAAAAATTATAATAATCAATTAATCATGGTATTGTTTTATTGATAATATAATTTGATAGTCGCATTCATTAGGAAGGTTGTTGATAAAAATGATAATTCAAATTTAATTAGGTATTATATGGTTTAAAATTAAAACCCATCAAATATCTAATATCTATATTAGCTTAGCTATTTGCTATTACATTATTACATTTAGTACGTAATAAGTTTTTTTATAATTGTAGTGTACAAATTTATTTTATAACAATGAGCAGTTTAATAATAAAGTACGGATTTCAAAGTATTAAACCACACTTTTTATATACAAATCACAAAGGTAAAATGTTATATGAGAGTAATCATGTGTTTGGAGTTCAAGAACTGAAGCTAATTGATGGGTTAAGTGTAATAACTGGTTCAGTTGTTAGGCAAACAAGTGTTACGTTAGAGCCTTATAAAGTGAAACTTGAGGTAATTTAAATAAGATTTTATCTGTAGTAGATTTTATAAAATTTGTTTAATATTTTAACAGTTAGACGGGTTTAAGAAATGTTAAAAATGCATCTTGTCAATGTGCAGCTGGGGCTGGATCTTGCTGCAAACATATAGCAGCAGTAATGATTTTTATTAATAATG